>NC_044921.1:26044202-26050590 GCF_003576645.1 Ipomoea triloba
TTACAATAGGTAGTTTTCAGGGAGACTTGAACCCAAAACTTTAACTAGTATAGCATGTGATTATCATGTTAGTTGTCCAACTAAATTATCCTAACAAAATAATTTCCTACAAGATGAAAGAGCAACCTATAGTATACTTAGCAACTCAAACATCTTACCAACTTAATCTTTTGTATGAGGCATTATATATATATATACACACACACAAAAAGAGAAACAATTATTAGTTCAACCTGGATAAAAATGATAGATACAACAAAGGAAACTAGGTTTCATGTTTTAGAGTAAGTCTGATAATAATCTGCCACCCTAGTTAAGGTGTGTGAGCAATTTAGTTAAGAATGAACTACCCATATTATACTTAGAACACTCAAACTTGGATAAAAAAAAAAAAAGATAAATACAATTACGGGAAACTAAGTCTCATGTTTTAGAGCCAGCCTGATAGCCTTCCACCCTAGTGAAGTTGTGAGCATTTTGGTTAAGAACTACCTATATTATACTTAGGCGACTCAAACTCCTCCGCACCTCGTTTGTAATTTTATTATTATGAGTATTTCAAAAATTAGATTGTTTGGAAAAAAAAAAAAGATTAAACAAACAAAAAACAAGAAAAAACCAAAGAAATTAAAGCATCATGTCAATACACTGATAACAAGCTTGGATAATAATTGGAAAATACATGCAAGCTGTTTACAATGCATGAAGCTTCTTCTTCATTCTACCATACCAAACTAGAAAACCCCCACACATTACTTGCACAACAGATTACTAGAAATGAAAAACATAAGGGCTCTAACCCTAAACAAGGAAACAAATCAAACTAGAACCAAATACAATACTTATATTATATTAATATAGCCAGCCATTGATGATCTCCATTGTTAGTCGTCTTTCAAAATTGAGATCAACCGCACACATCTTCATCATCAGAAAATCCCATCTTCATCAGAAAACCCTAGCCACCGCCTTGCAGGCCAGAGGCTGCTTCATCTCCATGGAAAGCTTCAGAACCTCAGACAAGTCCAACCCTTTCTCCCCAGAGGCCTCCCAGGAGAAGTTGTGGAGGAGCTGAGCCAGCCAGAGCTGCACGGTGGCGTAGCCCATCGTCTTGCCGGGGCAGACGCGGCGGCCGGACCCGAACGGGGCGAGCCTCAGGTCGGAACCCATAATGGGCACATCTTCCTCCATGAACCTCTCCGGCCGAAACTTCTCCGGCTCCGACCAGATCCTCTCGTCGTGGGTGATGGCGTACATGTTGACCATCGCCGTCGTCCCCGCCGGGATAAAGTGCTCGCCGACGTGAGTGTCGCCCACGGCCAGCCTCGCCCATGACAGCAGCGGGCCCGGCGGGTGGACCCGCAGAGTCTCCTTCACAATGGCGCTCAGATATGGCAGATTTGGAAGGTCGGAATCCGACACCGCCCTCTCCCGACCAACAACGTTGTCAATCTCCGCCTGTGCCCGAGCCTGAATCTCCGGATGAACAACCATCCTCGCAAGAATCCATTCCAGCAAAATCGCCACCGTATCAGTCCCCCTAAACAACATTTCCTATTGCAACATAAAAACAAACTTTTATCAGATTATTCAGAAAGTTGACTTGGTAACTATAAGACTGGGTAACTCTTTCCAGTCTCAGTTTGAGTCTGAAAAATTGGTAAAAGACAAAAAGAGAAAAGAAATGAAACGTGAAAAACCATGGAGTGAGACATCCAACATGCAAATATGGGGGATAAAAGTTATTCAGATTCCTCATATCAGGATACCAAAAGGAAAGAATTAGTCCGAATGAAATCTATACTATAAAATATAAACATATATTCCGGCTGGCCCCAAAAAATCATCAGATCAGTGCACAAATCATAGCCACAAACAAAAAAAAAAACACAAACGACAAAATTAGGAGAACTATGAAAACATGCATAAACGCGAAACATATACCCAGAGGACAGCAGTCATTTCAGAGGCACTGAGCTTGTTCTCATTCTCCATATCCAGAAGGACATCGACGAAGTCCCCGGAGAAATCGTCGGGTTTAGCAACGTTTTGATTCTGGGACCTTTTAACGCGGTGGTCGTCGATGATGTCTCCGACAAAGACATTAACTTTGCCCACCAAGTCTCTGCATCTTCTTCTAACGCCCTGGAAATCAAACCAGCCTAGAACAGGGAAATGGTCAGTCCAGTTGAAGGTCCCAAGAAGCTCATACCCTTCACTCACAAGCTCCTCGAGCTCTGAGCCCTTTTGAGTGGTGAAATCGTAGCATCTCCCAAAGACAGTTTTCATCACATTGTTGAGAGAGGCAAAGTGGAGGATTTTCTTGATTTTCACCTCTCCTTCTTTCTCCATCAAACTTTTTATCTCATCCACCATTTTTAGCCCGATTTCGTTTCTGTAAGCCCCAAAGGAGGCTATCCTTTTTGGGCAGAATAAATGGGTAGAGGAGATTCTCCTCAGATTCCTCCAGTAATCTCCATAAGGGGCAAACCCCATGGCTTTGTGGAACAAAAGCTCATAGGCAGATTCCTTAACCGGCCTGTCAGCGAAAGCCGGGCTGCCAAGAATCTCCTTAGCGGTGTCGGGGTTGCTGGAGATGATGAACCGAGTAAAACCCACCGAGAACGCCATTAAAGATTCGGCCTTTAAGGCCTTGGCGAGCCTCTGGAGGACCCGGTGAGTGAGCGGGCCGGTGAATGCCAGGACCATGCCCAAGAGGGGCAGCCCGTGGGGGCCCGGAATGGCGGCCCGGTTGCGAAGATGGACATTGGAGAGAGCCCAGGCCAGCCCGCCGGGCCGGAGCCAGAAGGCCACGACGCCGAGAAGGGAGAAGAAACAGGCCAGGACAGGAAAACTGAGAACGGAAAGGCCGGAATTAGGGAGAAAGAGAAGAGAGAAATCTTGAGGAGACATTTTTTTTTTTTGGAGTTTTTGAAGATGAAATTAAAGTTTTTCAGAGAGCTGAGAGAGGGATAAAAGGCGGCGTTTCTTATGGTGAAATGGAAGTTATGTGAGGAGTAGGAGTTTGGAGAGACGAAGAGTGTGAAGGAATTGAACGGTTAAATAGATGGGGAGACTCTGAGAAAAGTTTGCATGAGGAACCTCATAAACTTAACCTTGGTTAGTTACCCATGACTCCCATGAGGCCATGATTTACCATGATTAAACTAAATCCAAATTAAAGGGAATTTCCTTGCTTCATTATTCTTTTACCCCTTAATTAATAAAAAAAAAATGTAAATGAGGTTAAATAATTTCACCAATTTTTTTGAAAATATTATTGGTAAAAAAAATCAAATTATCAGCATCACTATGATGTCGTCCCGATTACCATTTCAAATGGTAGTCATAGCTTTGAACTTCGGTGGTGAGGGAATAGATTTTCTGGACTGAGAAGATTAAATAATCTCACAAATCTTAAAAATAATCAAATTATTAGCGTCACTCTGAGATCATATTATATATTACAAATAAAACAATGATAAACATAGGTTTAGTTAACTCGGGTTTTAGTTGGCTAACACTGAGACGAATTAAGTGTCACGAATAGGATAATAATTAATATGTTAGGTATATACCTATTCGACAACATGAACTCGATTTGTTATAGAATTACTCAAATATATCCTGAAACCAATCGAATAATACTCATACATATCCCATACTCATTTAAAAGTGTAGTGGTAAACACATGTTTGATCTTGACAATTAGTATCAGAACATGTTATGAGTTTAAATCATATTCTTCATTTATGTGAAAGATTATATGCGCCAATCAAATAAATTAAATGTTGTACATTTCAACAAAGGCCTTGTGATTAAGCAGCATAGCTGTGGCTTCTCAATTGAGAGGTCTCAGGTAACAGAGCCAATAGTACTCAAAAATGTTGTACATTATTTCATTTTTATTTGAAAAATTTATCTTTATTGTATTTTTCTTAGACTAACTTCTATTATACCATATAACTTTGTTACTATTTAATATTTTCATCAATCTTACCATACACATACATCTATCATAGAGAAAATTGCATTTTTGGTCCTCTGGTTATACTCGTGGTACAAATTAACTTAGTTCCTGAGTTATATGTGTGACTATTTTTAACCGCTAAGTTATGCATGCAGTAATGATTTTAATTGCAATTTTAAACTAAGGAATTATGAAATATTATTTCAATTATTATTATTTATTTATTATTTAGTAATATTCTAATATTAAATATGAATATTTGTGCATCATGCATACAAATGCTAGTAATTAATAACTATAAGAATAATGATGTTCAGTCCGCATGAACAGTTCAACTAGTCACAAGGGTGAAGTTTGAGAAAAAAAGATCAAAGATCGAGTTACACCAGTCACGGTGTTGGGGCAACCTCTCAAAGAAGTGAGGTTCCCCCCCGCCCCTCTCCCCCCAAAACATTTTTTGTAAAACATTTTAAATTCCTAACTTAAATGTGTGTTAATTTCTTCTTAATTAGAATGATCCCCTAAAAACATTTGTATAAAAGTAACCTAATTTGTATGATGTTCACCCCCCTAAAAACATTTAAATTCCTAACAAAGTAATTCCTAACTTAAAAATGTGTGTTAATTTCTTCCAAATTAGAATGATGTCACTGACCAACCTCTCAAAGAAGTGAGGGGAAAAGAATAATGATGTTCACCCCTAAAAACATTTCTATAAAAGTAGTATCTATTATGTTCATACATACTTTCTCAACCTATTGAAGCCCTCACGGGGGATCAAACTTGTGACTTCTCATTTAGAAGGGCCACAGCTATGCTACTTGACCACAAAGCCTTTGGCATTCTTTTTTTTAATTAGAATGATGCCAGTGATCAACCTCTCAAAGAAGTGAGGGGAAAAGAATAACGATGTTCACCCCTAAAAACATTTGTATAAAAGTAATAAAAGCATTTTAAATTCCTAACAAAGTAACGAAAACATTTTAAATTCTGAACTTAAATGTGTGTTAATTTCTTTTTAATTAGAATGATGTTAGTGACCGACCTCTCAAAGAAGTGAGGGGAAAAGAATAATGATGTTCACCCCTAAAAATATTTGTATAAAAGTAACAAAAGCATTTTAAATTCCAAACTTAAATGTGTGTTAAATAATTTTTTTTTTAATTAGAATGATGTCAAGTGACCTTGTGTTCTATACCGTAACAGAGTCAATAGTACTCAAAATATATGTGTCGCTTATAATTTTTATTATTCACTTTTTCTTTATCCAATAAAATATTTACACGTGCATAAATTATATTCCATAGGAGTACATAAATTATTTTCCTAAACAAAATATTTTTGTCAGGGCTATTTCTGTCGCTACAAGTCTACAACTGCACAATTGTTTTTGTATGTACCACCAAATAATTGCGACATCGAAACAGGATTCTTAAAAAAAGAGGGCAGACAGTACTGTTTATGTTTGGAGTTTAAATGAAAAAAACATGGGAGGTTATCATGTAAGGACATAATAATTAAACCGTAATTAAGCAAGGTGTGATTAGGATTAATTCGTACAATTTAGGATGGGTTGTGAGAGTGGGGGACCTCTCTAATCACCAGGAGGAGAGGTATCAACTTCGATATTTGGGTGTTCATTTTCGAGAATAATTATAAATTCCTTCTTCTACACCACACAACCTGGTACTTTGGAATGTTGTAGTGTGACAACGTTAATTTTGTTGTGGGAAACAACAAACATATATAAAGACAACAATTATTTTATTTTTTAGATTCTGATTAGCGTAATTATTAGTGTTAGCATGGTAGTTTTATGGGGTAATTTTAACTGAGTTAGCGTAATCTTGTGAGTTCAGGATTAGTCATTTTATATTATACTTTCTCTATCTGTTGCAACACAAAGAGTCAATATTCCACTACCGAAATTTGGTCATGTGGCTTTTCTCAAGGAGAGTCACAAATGTAGCATCTGAGCACAAAGTGCTTAATTGGCAAAGAAAACGTGGAAAAATTAATTAGTTGTTTACCTTAATCCCGTGACGATTAGAAGCCAACGCTTGGCATTCACGGGTTAAATGAATTTGTATTGTTTTGTCAAATTAGGCCAAGCAAATACAAACAAGAACAAATATTTTTAGATTCAATTTTGCAATGCAAACATACATAGAAAAAACGTTGTCTTCTAACTCCTTGAAATAGAAACTTATAAAGACAAATTACTTTTGTTTTGTACCATCATTAAAATAATTGATCATCATGTGCCCACTCTTCTCGAATTCCTCTTCCCCTTATACTAAAGTAGTGTTTTATATATGTTATATTTTAGTAAAATGATTATATAATTTTAAAGAAATTTAAGCCATTAACACTAAGTCACTAACTACACCAACCAAAAAAAAAAAAAAAAAAAAAAAA
>NC_044921.1:26050751-26187363 GCF_003576645.1 Ipomoea triloba
CAAAAACCTTAAAAAAAAAAAAAAAAAAAAAAAAAAAAAAACAGAGTAGAGGTTGAACCTCTCTTGTGGGAATTCCAAAAATATATAGTCATTGATGCATGATGAATGGTGTGTCGTTATCTCGGGGTTACAAATATTGGCTTGTATTCGATCTTTCTTAAATTATTGGGGCATATATTCATTTTTAAGTAATGACTTTATATTATTAACCCAAGAAAAAAAAAACAAAAAAAAAAAACAAAACAAAACAGCATGCATTCCTCTAGACTCTAATAATGTCCGTTGTTTGATTTTCCATCAAAGTAGATACGATGTTGTTTGGCAAAGTGGCACACAAAGGGAGTATAAGGTTTAAACATGAGAATCAGAGAATAGAGCTCTGTCCTATTGTTCTACGCAAAAATAAAACAATAAAATAATGATAAATAAATAAATGGTGAATGAGGGTTGGAGCAGTGCGAGTTCAAGTAATTTCCTCCCCATAAATGAAAATAAATATACTATTTAGGAGAAGAAAATAAATATAGTATTCAAGGTGAGTTCTGAAATGAGTGATTAAGTAGTTCTATAAGGAGTACACAGATTTTCGAACAATATAGCACCAAACGGAGTATTATTGTCACCCTTTTTCACCGCCATAGTTACTACCTTTGTATCAGACTCAACATTTACCGACATCCAACCTTTTCTCTTTATCCAGCTTAAAGCTTCTCGGGCTCTCATTGCCTCTGCCTCGTGAACCAAAAATATCCTCACAATCTGTTTCATCACCACCCCCACCACCCCTAAACTATCCGCTCATGACCCCAGACTACCCACTCAAAACCCATACATCTCTTCTCAAAATCTAGTGTGACATTAATATTAACTTTTAGATAAGAGCTAGGGGGAGGACTCCATTCAGAGATATCATCAATTAGAGAATGCTCTCATGGAAGGCTGCCCAACGAAAAGAGACAATATAATCTTATTAAATAGGATTAGATTACTTCCCAAAAGGATTAGATTAGACATGTTTAAAAGGGGGCTAACCGTTGCATTGATTGAATTGTACATACCCACTGCACGGCTTACATTCTCTTAATAAATTTGTTGCATGCAATCTGATTGGTTGCCCAATAAAGTGGTTCAAATTTACAAATATTATTGGTTTACTATAATCTAGGCAACAGATGTAATAATGAAAGTTGGAATTAATTATTTAAGGAGTTTTATCTTCTTCTTCTCTTTCTTCTTTTTTTTTTTTTTTGCTTAAAACACAAATATAATTTTTTTTTTAAACAAAAACAAATGGCTTCCCACCCTTCCTAATCATGAGTCTTGACTAAACCTAAATATTAATGTTTGGAAGTTAGAATTAATTATTTAAGGAGTTTTTAACTTCTTCTTCTTCTTCTTCTTCTTTTTTTTTTTTTTTTTTTTTTTTTTTNTTTGCTTAAAACTCAAATATGAATTTTTTAAACCAATGGATTCCCACCCTTCATGAGTCATGACTCTTGACTAAACCTAAATATTAATGCCTGGAAGTTGAAATTAATTATTTAAGAAGTTTTATCTTCTTCTTCTTCTTCTTCTTTTCTTTTTTTTTTTAATTTTTTTGCTTAAAATTCAAATATGAATTTTTTTAAAGCAATGGCTTCCCACCTTTCGTGAGTCATGAGTCTTGACTAAACCTAAATAAGATGGTTTATGGCTGATTTACAAATATTATTGGCTTACTATAATCGAGGCAGCAATCATAAAACAGTTGTAATAATTGAATAAGAAAAAAATACGTAAAAGAAATTGCAAAATGAATAGGGCAGTAATTATGGAAAGTTTACTAACACAAACCGATTGGCTGCTTGGATCACAAAGCCCATTCTCCGAGTAAACGTCGTCGTATCTCAAAATTAATTAGTTAAGGAGTTTTATATTCTTCTTCTTCTTCTTCTTTTGTTTTTTTAAACCAATGGCTTCCCACCCTTCCTTTTTTTTTTTTTTTTGGGTAAAACTCAAATATGAATTTTTTAAACCAATGGCTTCTCACCCTTCCTGAGTCTTGACTCTTGACTAAACCTAGATATTAATGCCTCGAAGTTGAAATTAATTATTTAAGGAGTTTCTTTGAGTCCTCAATCCTGACTAAACCTAAATATTAATGCCTGGAAGTTGGAATTAATTATTTAAGGAGTTTTATCATCATCTCCTTCTTNTTGAGTCCTCAATCCTGACTAAACCTAAATATTAATGCCTGGAAGTTGGAATTAATTATTTAAGGAGTTTTATCATCATCTCCTTCTTCTTTTTTCTTTTTTTTTTTGTGTAAAATTTAAATATTAATTTTTTAAAACCAATGGCTTTCCACCCATCCTCTTTTTTTTTTTTTTTTTTTCGCTTAAAACTCAAATATGAAATTTTTAAATCAATGGCCTCCCACCCTTCCTCTTTTTTCCTTTTTATTATTTTTTTTTAAAATCAATGGCTTCCCACCCTTCCTCAGTCATGAGTTTGGACTAAACCTAAATATTTATTTAAGGAGTTTCTGAGTCTTAAGTCTGGGCTAAACCTAAATAGTTGGAATTAATTATTTAATGAAGTTTTTCTTCTTCTTCTCCTTGTGTTTTTTTTCCGTAAAACTCAAATATGAATTTTTATTTAAACTAATGGCTTTCCACCCTTCTTGAGTCATGAGTTTTGACTAAACCTAAATATTAATGCCTGGAAGTTGGAATTAATTATTTAAGGAGTTTTATCTTTTTCTTCTTCATTCTTTTTTTTTTTCTGCGTAAAACTCAAATATGAATTTTTCTATCAGGTTAAGATGTCAAGCAAGGAGGGAAAGCAAGAACAAACAATTAAATGAAATGTTAGAGCCGTCACCCGTTGGTGACCGTGAGTATCTTTACTTCAAAAATCTAAAAACAATTTACATCTCTTGCCTCCACCTAAGTTTGTTTCCCTAAAAAATAGAGACAAATCCCTTGTTTAGGATGCTCTAAATGACAAATTAAATAGATTTTTTGCAAAAGTACTTTCTAAAATTTTAGAGATGTTTAGTTTAAAAAATCTCAAATTACTCTCGTTTAGAAGATATTAGATTATTTGAAATGTTAGATTTCTACAAATGTGTTTAATTAAATTGACGCATGTAAATATTCTGATGGTGGTGATGGTACAGTTGGGAGCCCACACCCCGGGGTATCTTAAGTGTAATGTGGACACCACACTCTTTCGGGAACACGACAATGGCGACAATGACGCAATTTTATTGAGCGCAAATGAGGAATTCGTTGCAGGCCATAGAGGTGAGTTGCGATGTTCCTAGAAAGCGTCTCTTGTGGAAACTTTAGCTATTAAAGAGGCCATATGATCTCTTGGTTAATTTAAGGATGATAACAGTCACAATGTTATCTCGGAAATAGATTATTTTAATGTCAATTTAGCCATTAATAGTAAGGTGGTGGACGCTTCCTAAACCGGTAGTATTATTAGACAGTGTGTGATTTTTATCAATTCTTATGGCAAGGTATTGGTTAAATAGGCTAGATGATCATCGAACTTGTTAGCTCATACTTTGCTAGAACCACAATAAGCTTTCAAAACAATTGATGCAATGATGCCTATAAAAAATTATCAACAAGAGCATAAAACTCTTATACTTACTATTAGGATTGATCATGCATTCTTGAATGGGCAGATGAAGCAATATGTTGGAGTATTGGGTTGCTCATATGGTTGCTAAGCAGTCCGTTTCTACGTCTAATTGTTTGGAGTTGTTCTTGAATCCTCCTCCCTATCTTTATAATGTATTGTCTTCGGACTTAAGTTAATTTTAGTATTACTTTAAAAAAAAAAAAAAAAAACTGTTGGAGTGCTGGGTGGTATATAAGATTACAAAGATCAAGTACGTGTACCTGTGGCACAACAGAAGATCGAGCAGGGTTTTTACTTTCTTGCTTGTGGGTGTGATAAGCTTTTATTCGATTTGAAATCTTTTGCTCTGTTCAAATGTACGCCTACTTGTACCCATCTGCCAATCTACTTTCCTTTGGGCTTTTGTTCGGAAATAGATAGATATATAGCGGTACTCAAAAAGAAAGATAGATATATAGCCTTGCTCCTGCACGAAGTCTATAGCTGCCCAATTGCCCATCATCCATGCTTTTTGCACCAATTATTTTCCTCATCAATAATACTCTTCAGTCTACATGATTCTCTATAGAGCATCCTAATAATAGTAGTTTTTACAGGTGTGATTAAGACGGTATAAAAAAATTATTTATGTTTGAATCATCCAGAGACGATCATCAAGAATGAAATAAGAAGGCAGCCTTTGCCTTTATTGAACAGAAAATGTGTCATGCCTAAAATAGAAAATTCTTGTATCATGCTGGCAAGGAGATTCTTCCGACTCAAAAGAATGGCTCAAATTATGCCCACTTATGTCATGAGTGTTCTTCTTTTACCAAAACCTTCTAAGAGTCCTCGGAACGTCTTAAGAAAAAGTATTGGTGGGGAAGTGGCATACAGTGGCTAGCTTGGAATAGACGTTGTGACCCCAAGGGGACCGGACAAATGGGTTTAAACTTTAAAACAACTACAAGCCTTTAACTTATTAGCATTGTTTGGTAAGCAAGGTTGGCGATTCTTAATTAATCCTTCAGCTCTAGTCACCAAAATCTTCAAAGCAAGACACTTTCCCAAATGTAGGTTCTTAGAGGCGAGGTCGAGACCTAATACGAGTTATTGTTAGCGCAACATATTGGCAACACAAAGTTTGTAGGTGGAAGGATGTCATCGTAGGATTGGCAATAGGAAAGAAACTAATATTTGTCGCCATTCCTGGCTCTCAAGTGGTGCTAGTCCTATGATTCAAACTTATCGTTTGCTTTGTAAGCATAGGGAGGTGTAGATTTGTCATCCTTTGGGAATGGACTCTATGGCATGAGATTGAGAGAACAAGACTAGACGCAATTGAAAGCTAAGCAATTATAAAAGACGAGGATAGGAAATAATCACAATAAGATATTCAAATTAAATAAAGAAGGATTTGGTTGTGAAAGAGGTTGCAAGAAAAAGCTACGAAAAATGTCAATACAATTTGATTGAATTTCAAACAAAGATTAGTGTTAAGAATGTTTTGCACTACACATCTTTAACACAAGAAGACATAGAATTTCCACAATAATACTAACCTAGATATATGCAAAAGTTTTTTTTTTTTTTTTTTGTTTTGTTTTAATCTTTTGTTAAAAGTCAAGGGTAGTGGGAGGTATTTGTTTTTCACTCTTGTAGTATGTGCGATGAATAGTGATTGCATTCCTCCCAGCTGACATGCATGTTGATTGTTGCCCATACTTAGACATCTTTCACGTGAATTCTACCCAATCACTCAAAAATTTCATGTTTTTTTTTTGTTCATAAAACTCAAATATGAATTTTGTATCAGATGTATGTAAGAGCATGCAATGGAAGCTACTGACATTGTCAAGAGCATGCAATGGACTTGGGAGAAGGAAATTCTGGATATCAAGATTCAGTCTGATGCAGAGAAAATTATTGAATGAATTCAAGTCAGTGCTTTGGGGCCAATCAGAATTGTAGTTGAGGATATCCAACGGTGGGTTAAGATGTATGCAGGAGCATGCAATGGAAGCTACTGTCATTGTCAAGAGCATGCAATGGGCTTGGGAGAAGGGAATTTTGGATATCAAGATTCAGTCTGTTGCAGAGAAGATTGTTGAGTGAATTCAAGTCAGTACTGTGCTTTTGGACCCATCAGAATTATAGTTGAAGATATCCAATGGTGGGTTAAGATGTATGCAAGAGAATGCAATGGAAGCTACTGCCATTGTCAAGAGCATGCAATGGGCTTGGGAGAAGGGAATTTTGGATATCCAGATTCAGTCTAATGCAGAGAAGATTGTTGAGTGGATTCAAGTCAGCACTGTGCTTTGGGGCCATCAGAATCACTGGAGGAGCTACAGTGGGGGCAGCTGCCCCCACTCACCCCACCCCCACCCCCACCCCATATATAGATTTTGTATGTATATGTGTATATATTGTACATGTTTTAGATATTAGTATAAGACAACAAATACATGTAATCAGTTGGTTACTTAGCCGACTTGGTAGAGGCGCGCTTTCTATTTGTGGAAAGCCAGGGATCGAATCCCCTAACCCCTATGGCGCGTTTTCAACAGCATTTTTATATATATACAACTTTTTAAAAAGTATACATTTTTTTTTTTTGGAAATATATATATACATGACTTTTTAAAAAATAATAATGAGATGTGTATTTTATAATATGTTTTCTATTTGAATTGTTTTATCAAATTAATTATGTTTTATATTTTGTTATGAATATTTTTATAAAGTTTTAATGTGTTTTATTTTTTTCTATCTATATCCAATAATATTTATGATTATATTTGAGACATGTAATTTATAATGTGTTTTCTTTATTTGAATTATTTTATCATGTTTCATATTTTGGTATGAATATTTTTATAAAATTTTGATATATTTTATTTTTTGCCTATATCAAACAATATTGATGACTATATTTTGCCCCCACTGAGCAAAATTTATGGCTCCGCCACTGATCAGAATTATAGTTGAGTATTTTCAAATGGTGGTTTCGGAGGGACTAGAATATCCCCATCCGGATAGTTTACAGAGAACAAAATATGGTCGTGGACTCTCTTCCAACAAGGGAGTTGGGAAACGTTTTGCTATAGCCCAATGGTTAGTGAGAGGGACTATCTCCATGATTTAGCCCGAGTCACCTGCACTCGTAGAATTCTGAAGACTAGTTGAATCGAATATTCTCTCTCGGGTACCCGTCCCCCTGATTTAAAAAAGAAAAAAAAAAGAAAAAAAAGAAAGATGTATGCAAGAGAGAGGGGGAAAGTAATTAAAAAAAAAATAATAAGCGACTGTTGATATCTTTATTTTGAGAATCATGAAAACAACTCACATTTGCATGATGGATTGAATTTTTAATTTTCTCATTATCTCTTGCACCCATCTAAGTTTGTTTGCATAAAGGATAGAGAAATTCCCAAACAAATAGATAAAAATATTTTCTAAACTTTTGAAGATGTTTAGTTTATGAAATCTCAAATTACTCTAATTCAAAAGATATTAGATTATTTGAAATATTATATTTCCACAAATGTATATATAATTAAATTGACACAAATAACCACCATGAATTGCCTAATGGTGGTGATAATACAGTTCAGAGCGCCCCCACTCCTAGGGTATTAAGTGTAATAATGTGGACATCCACTGATTTTAATGAACACAAATGAAAAATTTGTTGTAGCCGATATATAGTGATGAGTTGCCATGTCCTTCGGAAGCCTATATTGTGGAAGCTTTAGCAATATATTAAAGAGTTATTGTACTCTCTTGACTTAAAGCATCGTAGCAATCACAATGTTATTTTGAAAACATATTTGCCTTAATGTCGATTTAGTCATTATTGGTACGGTGGTGGGTGCTTCCTAAACGCATAGTATTATTAAACAGTGTGTGATTTTAATCAATTCTCTTCAGTTAATGCCTAGTGGTTAGATAGGCTAGACGATCAGCAAATTCGTTAGCTCATGCTCTTGCTAAAGCCACGAGCTCTCAAACTAGTTTTTCAAATGATGAGTTTAACCTCTTCGTATTGAAGACTTGATTTTAGCCAAATTGACAGCAAAAGTTTTTTTTTTATTGTTATTATATGTATTTATTTATTAAAAAATATATGAATTTATTATTATGATTGTGACAGTGGGATCATTTTAAAGTAAAGAAAATATTATAGAATGCAAAGAAAATATTGAAATAATTTAAAATTTGATGATGTAGATGTATGATTCAGTTCTAAAAGTAAGATATGTTTGCAGAAATAAGGATAAGAAAATATTGAAATAATTTAAAATTTGATGACGTTGATGTATGATTCAGTTCTAAAAGTAAGATATGTTTGCAGAAATAAGGATAAGAAAATATTGAAATAATTTAAAATTTGATGATGTTGATGTATGATTCAGTTCTAAAAGTAAGATATGTTTGCAGAAATAAGGATAAGAAAATATTGAAATAATTTAAAATTTGATGATGTTGATGTATGATTCAGTCTTAAAAGTAAGATATGTTTGCAGAAATAATGATAAGAAAATATTGAAATAATTTAAAATTTGATGATGTTGATGTATGATTCAGTTCTAAAAGTAAGATATGTTTGCAGAAATAAGGATATGCTAATATCCTGGAGAGTAATGGGGCAACCTCCAATATCTTCAACCCGCCTCATGGTGCCCAACCATTTTTTTTTTTTGAAAACGACCAAAAAAATATGTTATTAAATTTTGTGTACAAGAATTATATTTTGTGTACAAGAAGTCAACCACAGAGTAAAACTATTGAGTGAAGAGATGCCTAAAATAGGAAATTCTTGTACCATGCTGGCAAGGAGATTCTTCTGAAAAGACTCAAAAGAATGGCTCAAATTATGCCCACTTATGCCATGAGTATTCTTCTTTTACCAAAACCTTCTAAGAGTTCTCGAACGTCTTATGAAAAAGTATTGGTGGGGAAATGGCATACACGGGCTAGCTTGGAATAGACGTTGTGACCCCAAGGGGGCCGGACAAATGGGTTTAAACTTCAAAACAACTACAAGCCTTTAACTTAGCATTGTTTGGTAAGCAAGGTTGGCGATTCTTAACTAACCCCCAACTCTAGTCACAAAAATCTTCAAAACAAGGTACTTTCCCAAATGGTTCTTAGAGGCGGGGTCGAGACCTAATACGAGTTATTGCTAGTGCAACATATTGGCAACACAAAGTTTGTAGGTGGAAGGATGTCATCGTAGGATTGGCAATAGGAAAGGAACTAATATTTGGCGCCATTCCTAGCTCTCAAGTGGTGCTAGTCCTATGATTCAAACTTATCGTTTGCTTTGTAAGCATAGGGGGGTGTAGATTTGTCATCCTCTAGGAATGGACTCTATGGCATGAGATTGAGAGAACAAGACTAGACGTAATTGAAACTAAGCAATGATAAAAGACGAGGATAGGAAATAATCACAATAAGATATTCAAATTAAATAAAGAAGGATTTGGTTGATAAAGGGGTTCCAAGAAAGAGCTACGAAAATGTCAATACAATTTGATTGAATTTCAAACAAATATTAGTGTTAAGAATTTTGTGCACTACACATCTTTAATACAACAAGACATAGAATTTCCACAATAATACGAATTTAGATATATGCAAAAGTTTTTTTTTTTTTAATCTTTGTTAAAAGTCAAGGGTAGTGGGAGGTATTTGTTTTTCACTCTCGTAGTATGTGCGATGAATAGTGATTGCATTCCTCCCAGCTGACATGCATGTTGCCCATACTTAGACATCTTTCACGTGAATTCTGCCCAAGAACTCAAAAATTTCATTGTTTTTTTGTTTTTCATAAAACTCAAATATGAATTTTGTATCAGGTTGAGATGTATGTAAGAGCATGCAATGGAAGTTACTGCCATTGTCAAGAGCATGCAATGGCTTGGGAGAAGGGAATTCTGGATATCAAGATTCAGTCTGATGCAGAGAAATTTATTGAGTGAATTCAAGTCAGTGCTTTGGTGCCATCAGAATTATAGTTGAGGATATCCAATGGTGGGTTAAGATGTATGCAAGAGCATGCAATGGAAGCTACTGTCATTGTTAAGAGCATGCAATGGGCTTGGGAGAAGGGAATTCTGGATATCAAGATTCAGTTTGATGTAGAGAAATTTATTGAGTGAATTCAAGTCAGTGCTTTGGGGCCCATCAGAATTATAGTTGAGGATATCCAATGGTGGGTTAAGATGTATGCAAGAGCATGCAATGGAAGCTACTGTCATTGTCAAGAGCATGCAATGGAAGCTACTTTCATTGTCAAGAGCATGCAATGGGCTTGGGAGAAGGGAATTCTGGATATCCAGATTCAGTCTGAGCAGAGAAGATTGTTGAGTAGATTCAAGTCAGCACTGTACTTTGGGGCTCATCAGAATTATAGTTGAGGATATCCAATGGTGGGTTAAGATGTATGCAAGAGCATGCAATGGAAGCTACTGCCATTGTCAAGAGCATGCAATGGGCTTGGGAGAAGGGAATTCTGGATATCCAGATTCAGTCTGATGCAGAAAAGATTGTTGAATGGATTCAAGTAGCTAAGTCTAATGTTCTCCCTCGGGTACCCGGTCCCTGATTTATATATATATATATATATATATATATATATATATATATATATATATATATATATATATATATATATATATATATATATATATATATATATATNATATATATATATATATATATATATATAATTATATAATTATATATATATAAACGAAGATGTATGCAAGAGAGAGGGGGAAAGTAATTTTAAAAAAATATTTTTAAGCGACTATGGATATCTTTATTTTAAAAATCATGAAAACAACTCACATTTGCATGATGGATTGAATAAGGATAGAGAAATTTCCAAACAAATAGATATAAATTAAATATTTTCTAAACTTTTTATTGAAGGATAGTATAGGCTGAAACGGACCAAGGTCATTCTTGTAAATACACTAGCTGAGTTAGTTACAACCGCTTCTCGTATCGGTTATATACGCACTGTATCAACTTTGCTCAATACACAATTCAGATTACTTTCTTCCATTTTCTCTCTGTTTTGCTTTCGATATTCTGCTCATCCTATTCGCATCATGGTATCAGAGCCACGGCGGGGCAGCTATGCCGCCGCGGTCTCCGGCACCGGCACCGGCGAATCTAGTCAACGTTCGCAATCGACGACGCCGCCGACCATTCATTCCCCTATTCGCACAGCTCTGACGAACGACCGTCAGAGACAATCAACTCCGCAGAGGAGAACCGCTACTGTCACAGAGGACATAGAGAATCCTCTTTTTCTGAGCAGCAATGAGAACGCTAATGCTATTCTGGTTACTCCTCCGCTTTCCGGCAGCTCTAATTACGGGACTTAGAGTATCTCCATGCAAGTAGCCTTGGAGGTGAAGAACAAATGGAGTATCATCGATGGTTCCATTACAGCTCCGGATAGATCAGATCCGCAATATGCAGCTTGGAGACGCTGTAATCTCATGATATGTTCCTGGATTTTCAAATCTGTCACTCTATCCATCGCACAGAGTGTGATGTATATGGACAAATCTAAAGCCAGAGAAGTGTGGAATGACTTGAAGAAGAGGTTCTCGCAGTGCGATCCTCACCGGATCTACTCTCTGCAAACCGGAATCTATGCCTTGAAGCAAGGAAGTCTATCAATAAATGAATACTACACTAAGAGTCGCATTCTTTGGGAGCAGATGCATGAACTGAGGCCTCTTCCTCATTGTAGATGTGATCCTCAATGCTCATGTGAACTGTTGGAGGAAATCAGAAGTGAACGAGAGGTAGATCAGGTCATTCAGTTTCTCATTGGGCTGAATGATGAATATAATTCATTAAGATCAAACATACTGGTTTTGGATCCATTACCGGATATGCATAGAGTATACGTTATGACTGAGAAATATGAAAGGCAGCTGAATGTGGAAAATATGAATAACACATGGGAGCTGACTGATCTACCTCCTGGAAAGGTCCCGATTGGATGCAAATGGGTCTACAAAACAAAATTGAAAGCAGATGGTAGTGTGGAAAGACATAAAGCGAGGCTTGTCGCGAAAGGATATACTCAACAACTTGGCATTGATTATCTGGAAACCTTCTCCCCGGTAGCAAGAATGACTACCATTCGCACATTCTTGGGTGTAGCAGTTTCTATGGATTGGCATATCCATCAAATGGACATCAACAACGCATTCTTACATGGGGACCTTAATGAGGAAGTTTATATGATGCTACCCCCTGGATTTCAGAGTCCAAGACCAAAACAAGTGTGCAGATTATTAAGGTCCTTGTATGGCCTTAAGCAGGCGAGCAGGCAGTGGAACGCGAAGCTAAGCTCGGCATTGATCAACAATGGTTTTATTCAATCAAAGGCTGATACATCTCTGTTCACCAAGGGAGAAAATACTGATTTCATAGCTCTCCTAATATATGTGGATGACATCTTAGTAGCAAGTGCCAACTTGAAGTTGATTTCAGAATTGAAACTATTCCTAGATAATACTTTCAAGATCAAGGACTTGGGTAATCTAGGATACTTTCTTGGAATTGAAGCTAAAAAATCTGCAGAAGGATTGAATCTGTGTCAGCGCAAATATGCGTTAGAAATCTTGGATGAAGCTGGCTTCCTTGGTTGCAAGCCCGCAAGCACACCCATGGTTCACAACTTAAAACTAACACATGATGGAACACCTTTGGCCGATGCAACTGAATACAGAAGATTGGTGGGAAAGTTATTATACTTAACGGCCACAAGACCAGACATTTCATATGCTATTCAACAGCTGAGTTAATACGTTGATGCCCCGACTGATCAACATCTCTCAGCAATACACAGGGTATTACGTTATATCAAAAAATCACCTAGCCAAGGCCTTTTTATCCTACCGGCACTGCCATGCATTTGAAAGTGTTTTCAGACTCAGACTGGGCAACTTGCAGCGAAACCAGGAGGTCTGTCACTGGTTATTGTGTATTCTTGGGAGATGCTTTAATTTCATGGAGATCCAAGAAGCAAGCTACGGTTTCGAAATCATCTTCGGAGGCCGAATACCGTGCTCTTGCTTCTACCGTCTGTGAGGTGCAGTAGCTATCATATCTCTTGAAAGATCAACATGCTACGCCATCCAAACCTGCAACCTTATTCTGTGATAGTAAATCAGCAGTGGCCATTGCTGAGAACCACGTGGATGAACGGACCAAACATATCGATATTGATTGTCATATTGTCCGAGAAAGACTCAACCAAGGGTTAATCAAGCTACTGTCCGTTTCATCCTCCAATCAGATTGCTGATGGTTTCACGAAACCTTTGCCGGTAACTCTGTTTCATCACTTTGTATCTAAGCTGGGCATACAAGATTTGCATGCTCCAGCTTACGGGGGGGTATTGAAGGATAGTATAGGCTGAAACGGACCAAGGTCATTCTTGTAAATACACTAGCTGAGTTAGTTACAACCGCTTCTCGTATCGGTTATATACGCACTGTATCAACTTTGCTCAATACACAATTCAGATTACTTTCTTCCATTTTCTCTCTGTTTTGCTTTCGATATTCTGCTCATCCTATTCGCATCACTTTTGAAGATGCTTAGTTTATGAAATCTTAAATTACTCTGATTCAAAAGATATTAGATTATATTTGAAATATTATATTTCCACAAATGTTATATAATTAAATTGACACAAATAACCGCCATGAATTGCCTGATGATGATGATAGTACAGTTTAGAGCGCCCTCACTCCCAGGGTATTAAGTGTAATAATGTGGACATCCACTGATTTTAATGAACACAAATGAGGAATTTGTTGTAGCCAATATATAGTGATGAGTTGCCATGTCCCTAGGAAGCCTATCTTGTGGAAGCTTTAGCAATATATTAAGGAGGCACTATACTCTCTTGACTTAAGATCATAGCAGTCACAATGTTATTTTGAAAACATATTGTCTTAAATAATGTCGGTTTAGTCATTAATGGTAAGGTGGTGGATGCTTCTTAAACGGATAGTATTATTAAACAGTGTGTGATTTTAATCAATTCTCTTTAGCTAGTGCCTAGTGGTTAAATAGGCTAGACGATCAACAAACTCGTTAGCTCATGCTCTTGCTAAAGCCACAAGCTCTCAAACTAGTTTTTCAAATGATGAGTTTAACCTCTTTGTATTGAAGACTTGATTTTAGCCAAATTGAAAGCAAAAGTTGTTTTTTTTTTTTGTTATTATATGTATTTATTTATTAAAAAATATATGAATTTATTATTATGATTGTGACAGTGGGATCATTTTAAAGTAAAAAAATATTATAGAATGCAAAGAAAATATTGAAATAATTTAAAATTTGATGATGTAGATGTATGATTCAGTTCTAAAAGTAAGATATGTTTGCAGAAATAAGGATAAGAAAATATTGAAATAATTTAAAATTTGATGATGTTGATATATGATTCAGTTCTAAAAATAAGATATGTTTGCAGAAATAAGGATAAGAAAATATTAAAATAATTTAAAATTTGATGATGTTGATGTATGATTCAATTAAAATAATTTAAAATTTGATGATGTTGATGTATGATTCAATTCTAAAAATAAGATATGTTTGCAGAAATAAGGATAAGAAAATATTGAAATAATTTAAAATTTGATGATGTAGATGTATGATTCAGTTCTAAAAGTAAGATATGTTTGCAGAAATAAGGATAAGAAAATATTAAAAGTAAGATATGTTTGCAGAAATAAGGATAAGAAAATATTGAAATAATTTAAAATTTGATGATGTTGATATAAGAAAATATTGAAATAATTTAAAATTTGATGATGTTGATATATGATTCAGTTCTAAAAATAAGATATGTTTGCAGAAATAAGGATAAGAAAATATTAAAATAATTTAAAATTTGATGATGTTGATGTATGATTCAATTAAAATAATTTAAAATTTGATGATGTTGATGTATGATTCAGTTCTAAAAATAAGATATGTTTGCAGAAATCAGGATAAGAAAATATTGAAATAATTTAAAATTTGATGATGTTGATGTATGATTCAGTTCTAAAAGTAAGATATGTTTGCAGAAATAATGATAAGAAAATATTGAAATAATTTAAAATTTGATGATGTTGATGTATGATTCAGTTCTAAAAGTAAGATATGTTTGCAGAAATAAGGATAGGCTAATATCCTGGAGAGTAATGGGGCAACCTCCAATATCTTCAACCCGCCTCATGGTGCCCAACCATTTTTTTTTTTAAACAACCAAAAATTATGTTATTATATTTTGTGTACAAGAATTATATTTTGTGTACAAGAAGTCAACCACAGAGTAAAACTATTGAGTGAAGAGATGAGGCTATACTGTTGGGTAGTATACATACAAAGATCAAGTACGTGTACGTTTGGCACAACAGGATCGGAGCAGGGTTTCTACTTTCTTGTGATTTTGAAATCTTTTGCTCAGTTCAATCTTACACCTACTTGTACCTATCTGCCAATCTACTTTCAATTGCGATTTGAAAAATACTTGGTGGACTCCTATTTTATACTTTTAATTTATATTTTCTCACATGTTTTGATGTAGATATTTTTCTGTGAGCTCACATGATGAAAATAATCAATCTCTGTTTGTGGGAGTAGAATTTGAAAGTATGCATAGTAAAACTCTTGTGCTTTTGTTCACAAATACGGTGTATACAGATATAGGAAAATACTATTTGTACTTCTAAATTTTATTTCTAATTTTTATTAATTCTCACGAAATGTTAATGTTGACATTTTTCTTGGAACACATAGGATGAAGATAACTAATCATTTATTGTCACGTTATAAAGTAAAAGTAAAGGAGTAAAAAATGGAATATATATATGCTAATTAAAACTTATAGATATATAGCCTTGCTGTTGCATGAAGTCTATCAACCTGTAGCTGCCCAATTGCATGCTTTTTGCAGCAATTATTAATACTCTACATGATTGTGTTTATAATTCAAGTTTTTTTTTTTTTTTTTTTAATATTATGAATCAACTTGTACATTGTGCAATATAAGAAAACAATGTCATTTCAATAGTATTTCGTAACAATTTGGTATTTTGATCATATCTTGAACTAGGAGTGTCCAAATGGGGTGATTCAAGTGACACTGAAACGATAACTCAAATGGTTACTACTTTTCTACATACCACAAAGTCTAAATCAGACATATTCAAGGTCAGAATCACGCCACAAGTTACCGCATGATCCCAGCTCGTGATACGAACTTTTGCAAGCTACTTCTATTGGTCACGCCACCACGCCACCTCTCACATGCCATTACCGCGTGATGGTCTGCATGATACATACTTTACTTTTACTTATTAAAATTTAACCATATATACTTCTTAAAATTATAACGATTATTATCAACTTTAATCCACATAACATTATGTATAAATATACATACTAGTTGAATTGAGTGTATTGTAGTGGATTGAGACTTTATTTTCATAAATTATTATTAATTTTTTTGTTAAAATCAAGGTAATGGGAGATATTTGTTTTTTCACTCTTGTAGTATGTGTGATGAATACTAATTGCATTCCTCCTATCAGCTGACATGCATGCTGCCCATACTTAGACATCTTTCACGTGAATTTCTGCACAATCACTCCTTCATTGCATGTCCAATGAATTTCATGTTCTGTAACTACATCTATATGTGTGTGCTTTTTTCTTTTCCTTTTCTTTTTTGGGTTTCTATCGACATTTTTGAATGATTTAAGAAATGTAACGAAACCTGGAGGGTGTGGTTGAATGGAAGGGACTCATTCATCCTTAACCAGGCTAAGGGTTCGATCCTTGATTTTGGGTATGCAGTAACCTTAAATTTTTAAAAATTTCAAGTACTTTTAAATTTAGAGTTAGAGTGAGCGTTGTCGACAATATATTATATAGACAAACACACTTTTATATTCCCACGTTTATTAGTTAGAAATTATATATACCATCCAAGATGTGTATCCAATTCCCCTTTATTATCCGAGAAGATATATAAATCCTCACCATATCTTGCACTAGATTTGTTCTCCACTTAATTATGAAATTTACCATCAATACATCACAAATATCACATAATAAAATATAATATAAAGTTGCTGGAGACAACCTCTGGTTAGACAAATTATAGTATGAGTTGACTCCTTTATCTGCTCCTTTAGCAGGAATAAGATTTTTAGGTCACTATCACATGTACATATATACTCGGTATTAATTAAAGCATGCTTCTCAATTTTTTTTTTTACAAAAAAAAAAAATAATTCACAATCATTATTTAAGGATATACAATAAGTATTGGACACTTCTTATGGGGTTCAATTGTTTTTTTTTTTTTTTTGGATTGTTATAGGTTAGTGTCATTCACGTCATTAAACCCCTTTTTCGTGCAATGAGTATAATATTGATTAGAATGGATTAGAGGTGACGAGAAAATAAGCATCAAGAAAATTAAAGTGTGTTAAATTAAGCTGGTTAATTACTCAAACTCATAGTACTATAAAATTATTTCTCTTTTTTTTTTCTCCAACTTTTATCTTTCAATGAAAAAGTCTTTTAAAACTACCTAATTCTTATCATCAACAAAATTTTCTAAATTTTTAACTTGGTGGTTAAAAAGTGCTTTGTATATATTTTTGACAATTTTGTATTATGGCCAATTTGATATTTAATTTCTTAAAAATTTTGCACACAATTTGTTTTGAGAATATGAGATCAGAAGAAGACAAAGAAGACGAAGAGAATTTGGATGCTGAATATTTTGTTAAAATTTTCTTGCCATTTATATTAGTGATAGGTAATACTAACGGTCAAATTTTTTCTTTAAAATGATTAATAAAGTTAATTGGGAATCCAAAATTTGACCATACATTTTAAATTTCATCACTTTTTGTCTGTTCTATTAAGAGAAATCCAAATTTTCTAACCATTTATATGGTGACATTGTGTTTAAGAGATCATAGTTATACGTGCATACAAATTCAATTTGCTGTCAAGTACGAGTACGTATTGGACTTACCGTCAAGGTGAATTAACTTTTGGGGCTTCCAAAATAACTTTTTTCTTTTTAATGCTATTGACTATATTAAGTACGTATTCAACTTAAATTCAATCCTTTCAATTAACAATATCTTTCTCAAGAATGATTTATAATTAACACAAAGTAACCTTCCAAAAAAAACACACACACACACACAAAATATAATACAAGGTATAGTTTTACTTAAAATTGGACAATTCCAACCTAATTGGTTAAACAATTTGTTTGATAATTATAATGTTTTCAATTCAAATTTTTGTATAGTAGGAGCTGTAGTCTATTGACTTTCTTGGTTTGAGTCGGTGCCGAAAGTCATAGAGTGAGCTCCATCTAAAGTGCACATTTGAGTGTCAAGTAGAATCACAACATGAGTTTCACTCAAAGTGCACCTTCAGGTAACAGAGTTGGTGTAGACTAGGATCACAAAGACGAGTTTCACCCTGAGCGCATCTTCTAATTACAGATTCAGTATTGGCTAGGATCAAAGGCAAGCTTCACTAACAGTGCATATGCAGGTAAAGAAGGCAATACTAGCTAGAGTTACCAGCGAGCTTCACCGTATCCAAAACACACATTTGAAACTCAGCTAGGGTCCCAATGTGAGTTTCACCAAGAGCACACATTCAACTAGTGAGAAGCATGTTCTAAAAAAAAAAAAAAAAAAAAAGTAGTGAGAAGCCTATGCCAACTAGAGTAATAAAGCTAACTAGACTTACTTCACCCAAAGTGCACCTTTGGGTAGCGGAGCAGATGTCAGCTAAGGTCACAAGATGAGCTTCATCTACAGAACATCTTTAGGTAGTGAAGCTAGTGTCGACCAAGATCACAATGTCAGTTTCATACCTAGCGTATTTGCAACACAATTAATAATTACATAATATATATATTCAAAGTAGATATCCACTTGAGGCTGGAATTTTCGAATTAAATCTCCGACCTCTTATTTAAAGTCAAATAATAAGGATATCTGTTCGTTAACTAGATTAGATCAATACCTTATTATTTTAATTTTGAATTGTATAATCGTTTCATACACTATAAGAATCCAAATCAGTCCTGCGATGTTGTGAACATATATGGGTATCATGAAAGTAGTTACCAAGTGCTATATATAGTATAAAAAAGATTCATAATATCCAGAAAGTGTTGTTAATTATAAAGAAAGAGATTAATTAAGGCTTATATATATTATTCTCTCATGGCAGCCATGCACACTAACTTCTATGCTTTTTGACTAAAATAAAAGATTTTGTCCCAACTAAGGGTGTGTTTGGTTGGTGGGTTTAGGCATAAGGAATGGGTATGAAAGTGATTGTTTGTGTTTGGTTGATAGGTTTTGTGAATGCTACTATGGGTTTGTAATACCCCATTAATGACAAAACCCATACCCTTATTACATAAGGGTTTCATCTCCCTTCCTCCTTTCTTCCTCACTATTAATAATCATTCTCATTCCACCAAATTACCAAACATGTTAAATACTTTCACCAAAACCCATTACCATTACCAAGTATTTGATACCCATTCCGATTCCGATTCCCATGTGCGAACCAAACGCACCCTAAGTCTAAAGAAATGCAAAGAGAGGGAAGAGTTAACAATAATTAAAAGAATGGGATTCATATTCCCATCTTAACTAGAAGTCTCAAATTTAAATTTTGAGAATACAATTAATTTATACTCCGTAATTTATTAGGAAGCGTTTTGTCACTCTTTAAGATTGTACTCTCAACATGTTGTCCTAGTTTACTAACGGAGAAAAAACATATCAGACCAGTAATACTGCGAGTCATTTTCATTTTAACTAGATGTTTCGGATTTAAATTGTGATAATATAACTATTTTATAATTCATGAGGGAACGTTTTTGTCACTCTAAAGTCCTACTCAGTATGAACATAATTAGTGTTGATGTATCGCGTAGTTGAGTGGGGGAGAAACATATGGTAGGGCCAACAAAATAATTAAAAGAATGGGTTCTCTTAACTCACTTTCAAACAAGGAATTTATGCAGCAATTGGTGCACACCAATTATCCTCTAAGTACACAACAACAGTACATCAGTACAGCTGCTAAGCACTCTTGGATCATGACTAATCAAATATTATATTCCTCCAACATTTAACCAAGTTGTTAGATATGTAACAACCTTGATGTAAACAAACTATGCATTTGGCATGCATGTTTGATACCCATATTGTTATCTTAAGATGCCCAATTTGATTTATTATAATTTTGTGTGACCTAACCATGTGCTTTGCATGTTAGGGCATCCTCAATAGTGACATTTTTGGGGTGATTTTTGAAGTGCCAACTAAGAAAGAGGTGAAGGAAAGAGAAGAAGGAAAAAAGAGAATTTCTTTTTAAAAAAGTTAGAGCACTAACGCAACCAAAAAAAAAAAAAAAAAAAAAAAAAAACAGAGCAACTGATGCGCCCAACTGGGCATGATCGCCCCAATTGCCTTTCGCTTCCTTTTTCTCTCTCTTGCGAGTCTTACAAAAAATACCTGTTGCAAGCCAGGGAGACCCTAAAAATTCTCTATCTCTTTCTCTCCTCCACATAAGTCTTATTTGTCAACAAACGGTTAAAAAAAAATCATTAATGTGGGATGCCCTTAGTATAACAGATGGAGGACTTGAGGTGTGTGGCTCAGATGTGATCATGGAATCTCTCAACAAACTTTAACAACTCGCCTATAGTATGTCCATCTTTGCTATTATTTATCTTGTTTAATTTATTTTTTTGAATAATGAGGGAAACATGAGAAAAAAAAAAAAAGTGAAACTTTTGGCTTATGAGGAAGTTTGTGGGTGAAGTTTGATACTGATTAAATTATTTCTTTACAAGGTAGTTCTGAGCCACTCATTTAAAATGATAACAGATGTGTCATCACACTACATAGTAATCGGTACAGATAAAATTATTTTAGCAATATGAAAACTGTAAAATGATTTGGGCCCAATTTTAGATCGAACCAATTCTGTCTTCAAAAGTTGGGGCTTAATTTGGGTTTAAGCCCACCGGATCTATCCAATTGGATTTTATATTTGGGCCTCTTTTAGCTCTGGACTTTATAATGGACTAAATGGGCTTCCATCTTACTCAACTAGATTCACATAAACTTGTAACTAAAGGTGAACATGCTTGAAAAATGAAAATTTTGCTTATAGGTATATAATATGGGTTGTGTAGTGAAAGAAACTTTTGATTTATTGGAAACTCTATAGTTATTATTCGAAAATGAGTTTTGAATAAAGTATATTATGATCTAAACTGATAAATGATTATATTAAGATAAATTAGTCTATGTGAGTTTGTGATTTTAGCAGGAAAGATATAAAAATGAGATAAATTATACTAGATTGTCATATTTGACATACTCAAATCAAGAGAACTAATATGCAAGTATCACGTAGAGTTGAATTTATGAACTTATAGTTACAAAATCAATTGCTTTTAAGAAAAGGAAATTAAAGTTTGGATAGTTTTGCAAGCCTACACAGTTTATCAATGCCCCATTATACTTGGCACTTAGCATTTTCCTTCCTTTTTCTGTTCCTACCTCATTTCATCTCTGCGCTACAACTTGAGAATAGAGACCCAAAACCTTTAAAATCAAGGCTAAAACACTATTTCTCGCAATGCAGAGACTCTTCTCCCTCAAGGGCCTCTCCAAGATCACCAGAAATCTCCCAAATCCCTCTGAAACCTTCACCCTGCCGCCCCACCACCATCTGTTTTCTCACTTCAACACCTCTTGCTCGCGCCCACATTCATGGACGGCCCCGAATTTGAAGAGCTATCATGGGCTGTTTTCAAGCTCACTCCCCAAAAACCCAGTCTTGAGAAATGCCCTTTTGAAGAGTGGCCAATCCAACGCTGTTGCTGAAACGCAAAATTGGCTCCTCCGCTTTCGACTTCCTCGACGAAATTTCCGTTCCGATTTCTCGTCGTTTTCCAATCGATATACCCGGTATTTTACTTTTCCCCCTTTCTATTTGGTTGAATTTATATTCAAGTCTGTTTGGTTTCTGGGGAAGGTAAAGATTGAATTTTTAATTTGAATGTGATCATTTGATTTTGTTTTCTTTATTTTGCTGCAATTTTTAAATTGAACTGGATGGAGTGATGGAGAATTGTATTGCATTATGATTTCTTTTAAAATTGGGTGTTTTTAGTTTATTTGATGAGTGTTTCAAAAGAAAGCCAGTGCATAAAAAGGATGGGCAGGCTTACAGCTGTTGTGCTTTGGTTCAATAGACTGTACCTTTGGTTCCATTTGGTGATATGAGACATGCCTTTCTCATTTATTGCACTAAAGGTTCTGCATTCTTAACCAAAAGAAGTGATACTTTTCTGTTAAGGCCAGACAAGGCATCTTTGAGACTTTGACAAGAAAAGAAGCACAGGCTGCTACCATGTTGGACTATAGTAAACTAATCTTATTCTATACATTTCTCAAGTTTGGAGTTCATTAATCTTTTTTATGTTTGTCTTCTTCTTTTTTTTTTAAATAAAATATAAGAGAATTCATTAATCAATTCAAATCAAGCCTCAATCTTTTTATGATTCTCATTGACAGCTTTGATTGTTGGGCTAATGGTAAAAGCCATAATCTTAGATTTTCATCTTTGTTTTTAGATGTTGGTACTGTTTAACTTTGTGTAGGAGCTTTGCTCTTAAACATTTCCTTCCTGTGTCAGAAATGAATAAATGGCACCTGACATCTGTCCTTAAGTGAGTTATATGCATCATGAGAATTAAAAGTAACAAAGGAATAGAAGTTTCACTTTAGAAATTAGGTTCATGGATAAAATATTTTAATTTGGAGGATGTTTTATTCTTTTAGCCATCAAAGAATCTTATTTAGGAGTTAGGACTTAGGAGTAATCATTGGCTGAGAGTTAGAACAATCTGCCTTATTTTCCAGTTACCATCTCTACACACAAAGGACTAAGGAGTACACTATTCAATTTTATTTAGAATTAATTCCACTTTTTTCCCTTAGATACCAAAAGTCTGAATAGCACTATAGTCATTGTCCAAAATGATTTTTTTTTTTTTCTTTCTTTCCAGCTTTCTTCTTTCAATGCTGTTATATTTGCCTCTTAGCTATTCATCCTTGTTTATCCTATGATGTGTTTATCTTGTAGGGGTTTCTGAGTAGTCTCCCCCACCTTTTGCCCCGCACAACATAAAAATAAATAAATAAATACCACTAAACAACATTCTTTTTCCACGTGTAGGGGATCATGGTTTCAAGGTCTAACACCTGATGGAGTTGTGATAGGTTTGATTCTGTCTAATGTGGCTGTTTTTCTATTATGGAGGGTTGCTGATACTGGATTCATGTTGAGGAACTTCACTGTGAGTTGTTATACTTTGCCTACTTGAGTGGGTGGGAACTAAGGCAAAGCTAGTTATATGCAATACACTTTGAATTTATTCTTTGTTTCTCAGATTTCAGTCGACAATTTTACAAGTGGACGGCTGCACACATTGGTAACCTCTGCATTCAGCCAAGCTGATCAGTGGCACCTTATCTCTAACATGGTTGGACTCTACTTTTTTGGGTCAAGCGTAAGTGCAAATCTTGAAAGTATTATGGCTTTGGCATTCAGTTCCTATCTTGTTGTCAACTTACATATTTAAAATTAACTCCTTTTATTTCAGAGTATTTCTTTTAGTAAATGGTTATATGGGTTGAGAGCATTATTTGTCTTTGAGTCACTACTTACTGGATTAATGGTTATCTCCTTCGGTAAACTAATTATTTGTCATTCCACTTCACCGCAGATAGGAAGAACCTTTGGCTCTGAATATGTTTTGAAGTTGTATCTATCTGGGGCAGTTCTTGGCTCAGTCTTTTTCTTAGTCTATCACGCCTTTATAGCTCCATCAATGCAGGTAGTGCTTTTATTTTGTTAGAATTCTTGAGGCAGTGATAAAGAGTCCCCGTTTACTGGCAAGGCAGAAACCCAGTGAGACCAGAATTTCCCGCATGAATTAAGTAGGAAAAGAAGTTCCCTTACCACTAAACCTTTCAAAGTTAACTGTTTACAGTTTCTTGTGTTTCATAGGCACAAAGGAGCCGAATACCAACACTGGATTCTTCAAGAGTACCCGGAATGGTATATTCACGTTCTTTTTCTTGATGTCTGCTTTGCTGCATTTGCCCTTCCTTTTTAACATCTTTGTTAAAAATCTTCTATTTTTCAAAATACAGATACTTTCAGGTTTTCGGGATCCTCCCCGTGCCATAACAAAGCATATGTGAAAAGTTTATTATTTTTCTCGCTTAACTCAATTCTGCTAACCCTTTCAGGGAGCAAGTGGGGCGGTGAATGCAATTATGCTGCTTGATATATTCCTCTTCCCCAAAAAAACCTTATATTTTGACTTCATAATACCAGTTCCCGCAATCTTATTGGTGCGTATTTATCGTTCCACTAATTTCTAAAGGAACAATGATTTGCCAGTGATTCAATAGCACATAATCATTGATTCTGTTTGTTATTGTCCAGGGAATTTTTCTTATTGGAAAGGATGTGCTAAGAATATTGGAGGTACGATCTTCTTGCACTCGATTTCTCTTCATGCTGTACTAATGGAGTGATTATTATTAACAAGTAATCACACAATTTTGTCGGTTATTCAAGAGAAAAGCCGATATGATCAACTGTTTATCACTAGACTATTCGATAAACTGCTTTTCCCTTGTGCTCCAACACTTATCTCTAGACTACACGATAAACTGTTCCCCTCTTGTGCTCCAACTTCTATAAAGATCCCTTACCAACGCTTTCTCCTCTAGAGAACCCTTTTCTTGCTTATTTGTGTGTTATAAGATCAGCCTTCTGTCAGAGATAAACTATGATGTTAACATCGTATTTACTTTCTCCTGTTGCTGCAGGGCGATCACCGTGTCTCTGGATCTGCTCACCTGGGAGGGGCTTTTGCAGCTGCTATAGCGTGGGCACGAATGAGACGGGGTCGATTCAGATTTTAGTTCCATGGGAAGTATACAGATCCTGCAGAAATTTCAGTGTTTTAGACAGGACATTTGAATGTAATGTAGATTTCTGGTTCTATTTTTCACTCATCTTCACAGATTATTTGACATTCAGAAATGTTGGATATTCTTCATGGATTAGTTAAATTAGCCTTTTTTCAAGAATTATTTTTTCTTTTTTTTTAAATCAGCATAACAGTATAACACTGTTACAATTAACAATCCAATGAATTCATCATACAAAAGATGCCAATATTTGCCTTTGAGTTGTTGGCTTTCAAAGAAAAAGAAAGGTTAAAGTAAAAGAAACTAAACTAAAGATTAGTTGAATTTTTAAATAGTAAACATATATAATATACACATAAAGATGCAATAGAAATATAATTTTTGATATTATATTTAAAATTAGTTAACTACGTATAATTAATTTAAAGTATATTATACATGAATTATAACCTATGATCATAAACAACAATAATGATATATTTTGAGAAGGGGGAAAAAGTTAGGCATAATGTACCAATCAAGCATAGTAGATAGAGAGCAATGTTTCTTAGAACATAGAGATAAGATAGCAAAGGATATGCATAGGTAATAATATATTGTTGTTTTTCACATTAAAGCTCATTTATGTACCCCCCACATGGTGTCTCTTCCACTTTATGCATGTGCCTTTTCCCCATTTCAACATCATCTTTCTAAGCTAGGATAGGTGAACCTTGCATTCACCATCACATGATGTTTGCATTGCTAGCTACCCCATACCTAGAATTTATGTGATGATTGGTGAAACTTTTAAAAATATCGTAATTCAAAGGGTAATCTCAACTAAGTTAATTGAACTGTTGATGATAATGATAATTCACGAGATTTCAAATACTCATTCCCTCCCATGTGGAGTGCAACCGAGTGTCACTAAACCACAAGGTGTTAAGTTGTTTTACAATTTGTACGAGTAACTTAAGTTGTCTTACAATTTGTATGTTTTTTTTTGTGAAGAGTTATCTAATTCTTAAAATTCATCCCTCTCAACATCCTCCTACTTATATTAGTTTTCTCACTTAACCATCTTTTCAATGTCTAGATCGACAATGACATTATATTGAACAAATCCTCTTTGCTTAGCCAGCCACATGCTGTCATGCACTTCTTAACCCCACATCCCTTGGCTTGGCTTGTTTAATAAATAAGCTGTAACTATCCAAATGTATATTTTGAGTAAAGTCTGTCTTGTGACTTTATCCAGTAAAAAGCTACAAATAAGATAAATCAACATAAGTTGTCCATAACTACCACCTGAAACCAATAATATCACTAGATAACTCCCATAAAAGTTAAACTTGAGATATTGTGATTACCAAGACATTTATCTAGCTAACTTGTTTGCGGATTGTTCTAATGTTAAATTTAGTCTGGTCTCCTCTCATAAAATTAATTATCTCATCGTTACATTAACAATTCGTTTACCAAACTTTCAATTACCCAGGCACCGTTGGGGCCAATAAATGGCAAAACGTTAGAGTTGGATAAAAAGGTAATGGAGTACCGGTGTACTTGAGAATAACGGGGTGACATGATTGGGGGTTTAGAATTGGACCAAAACATCATCCATGCCAAACTCTATCATCCTCTTATTCTGCTTCAAAGTGGAGTCAAAGGTTAGCCCTCGGACCCAGAAGCCCCAAATTCTGTGAATACCTTAGCCACAGTCTCCTGACAACTCCACATGGTGAGGGCATGCAGACATATTTAGACCCACCCCTCTCATCATTACACATGGAAGTCTGCTGGAATTTCTGCCCCCTCACATCCCTCTCCTGCATTTCCCTCTTCACAATTATGGAGGATTATAATGCAATGCTTCTATTGTAGTGTAATTTCAACCACATTTCATTGCTGCTCCCCTTTGTTAAGTTTACTATTTCTCTGGTATTTTCATGTATTGGCATTCAACACATTGGAAGCTGAAGCCTTAAGGTACTGGTTTTTTACTGTTTAGATTTTTTTTTTGGTGTTTCTGGAAAAAGATTTGATTTTTGCTAACTGGTATCACATATACATGTAAAAATGCAAGTTTTGTGAAGTTTTCTTGTTGTTTGGAAAAAAGATTTGATTTTTGTTGACTGGGTGTCAATTTTGGGAAGTTTTTGAAGAATATTGAAGAAGGGAACTTGTATTGTAGGGGAGGCAGGTATCCAAGACTTGAATTCTGTCTGAAGGAAGTGTCTTAGATGCTTATGAGTTATAGCCTAATTAGATTTGGAGTCTGGTTAGCTGGAAGTGCTGGTATTTTGGGGAAATTTTGAATCTTTGATTGAAACCTGAGGCCAAGATTGTCTGGGTTTATGTTGTTGAAGATGGTTGGTTCATTTGTTACATCAATTTTTAAAGGGTTCTGATCATCTGGCTTTGTGGGGACTGGAAAAGTCTTCAAATTAGCTTTTTGATTGGAAAGTACTTGGTACCAGTAATGCCCTTTAGATTCCCATTTTGAACATAAAGCATATTCCTGTATCTAGAGATTGCATCTTCAAGTGTTCAAAGACATTGGACATGATCTTGTGGAGATGAATTCTGTTAACGAAGGGCATTCGAGAGAAAAGACGCTGTGAGGTGGAGCTCGGGAAGTTTTGATCTTGTTGCTGAAGAAAAATGGCAGCGAGGCTTTTGCATTCTTTGGCTGATGACAATCCAGATTTGCACAAGCAGATTGGCTGTATGAAGGGAATCCTTCAACTCTTTGATCGTCAACATATACGTATAGCTGGCCACAGCCCCGAAGCGCTCACTGCAGGCAAGGATTCCTAGTACTTTTTACTCGAGTTCTTGTTTTGTGAATCCAAATGACCAAACGTTCTTTTCTAGAGGTCTTGCATTGCGATTAAGAGTATTTGGTAACATTATTTGCAGAGTCTATAGATACCAAATGAAAATTGGATAATATCGTTTTGAATCTTTGTAGGTAGTTTGCACTTCAGCGATGACACTTCTGAACAAAATTTATGCAGCACGTACCAGAGATCAGCTGCAGCAGTAAGGAGTTTCAGTCATTTATCTGTACATATCGCTGTTTTCAGTAACAACTTTCTCGATTCATCGAATCTTTTAGTTAGTGTGTGTTCATTTGGTTGCAGGAAAAACAAAAATTCTCTAGAGAATCTTCGACGTACTCATTCTCTTCATTGCAGTCGTCTTCTGTCTCTGTTGATTGTAGAAAACCAGCTCAACGAGAGCATTTGGCTTTCGATAGAGCAACTTTTCCTGAAACTCCTTCAAGGGATCCAGCTATGAACGAAGTAAAAGCATCCCAGCAATATGGTCGACAGGTACTTGACATTAGGGATGTGGTTAAGGACTCTATGAACCGAGAGGGTCAAGGATTATCGACCAAATCCAAAGTTAGAGAGGAAGTAGCAGAATCTATGCTGAAACACACAGTTTTTGATGGGGATTATGAGACAACTCTTGATGTGAAACAAAATTTGCCCGAGGATGTTAAGGATTCTCTTCGAGTTCTTGCTAAGCTTCGAGAAGCCTCGTGGTATAGCAGTGAACCTAGAGAGCCTTCAAGATCATCACCATATCATTCAAAAGATGCTTCTCTGTCTGCTTTATCCTTTGAATCACTGAACATTCCCAAATCCAACTTTGCTTCAAAACCTTCCCGCCAAGATAATGGCGGTACCAATGCTAGGTCTGCTAGGCAGCAAACATCGGGAGCTCAGGCACGGCCTCCAAGTGTCGTGGCGAAGCTAATGGGCCTGGAAACACTGCCAGATTCCATGTCACCGAGTGAGACTAAAATGGGTTCAAACAAAACTTGTCAAAACGAAGATCTAATTCCTCTAGCAAGGTCTTCAGAAGTAAGTGGTAGGTGCTGCAATGCTGTTCAAATATCTAATCCCACGAGGAGCCCTTCGAAGGAACCAAATTCGACTCATTGGAACCCCAACTTAGTTATGAAGCCTATCTCCAGATTTCCGATTGAACCAGCTCCCTGGAGGAAGTTCGACGGGACTCAAGTTTCCAAGAAACCAGCAGCTAGGAACTCCAAGAGTTTAAAAACGCCTCTAAGCTCGTTTCCTTCTGCTTATAGCGAGATAGAGAAGAGATTTATGGATCTTGAATTCACTGAATCAGGCAATGATCTCAGAGCTCTAAAGCAGATACTGGAAACAATGCAGAGAAAGGGGCTCCTTGCTGCCCAAAAAGATTGTCAGGACTCTAATTTTGCGTCTCAGAGGGAGAATAACGAGCAAAACTGTACTAGTTCCTTTCAAAGTGCAAACCAGCGAACGAGGCAGAGCCATCAAATTGGTACTGCCACGAGGGGATCCAATTCATTAAGGCACTTTGAGTCCTCAATTGTTATCATGAAGCCCGCAAAGCTATTGGGGAAATCCGGTACACCATCTTCTTCTGTGATTCCTCTGGACGACTTATCCAATATCCCTAAACTTCAGGGTAATGAAGGCTTCCGTGGTAGAAATGGGGCAGCTACTCGTGTAACAGTCAAGGATCAAAATCTTAAAACTAGTAAAAGAGTCAATACACCAATTAGTTCCGCTAAAACCAATAATAGAACTCCAATATCTCCTCAAGTTTCAGTTAGGTCCAAGGAGAACACTTCGGGCTCAGTAAAGACCTCGGGATTCATCACCCCCGGATTGCAACAGAAGAAACTTGAGTTGGAGAAACGGTCTCGGCCACCCACACCTTCATCAATATCAAGAAGACAAGCAACCAAGCAACAAATGAAGTCTAGTCCCCCTGGTGGAAAGCATGGGCAAAAGAGTTCCAATATCCCGCAAAATGATGTCCAACTGATACGGGGTGAAATATCTAATCAGTCAAACGGGAGTATAATTGCTGACTTAAAAGAAGTTACAGAAGAAGTCACTAGTACTTTACAGTCTTTCGAGAAAAGCAGCAACCAGAGTCCCTTGGCAAAGACTTTCGGTCTATTGGAAAATGAATTATTGGCCGAACGAGCTATCCTTGCCCCTGAATATCCCAGTCCCGTTTCAGTTCTTGACAATGTTGGGTATACAGATGAATCACCCTCCCCCGTCAAACATATTTCAGAAGCTCTGGAAGGTACTGCTTTTCTCTTACGTTTTTGTGAATGTTTGTGTCTGTATTTTTCTTAAATTTTTTACTTAAACTGGACTATAGTAGATGTAGTATGTAGTAACTATTTGCTTTGGGTTTCAAAATGACCCTCTCGTCTGATAGTCCATCATTTACGTAACAGATGACAGATCAGAGTATCGAGATTGTAATCCAGATGATAATGCTACATCAAGCACCTTTGGTTATCCCGTCACTCTGGGGATTAATAGAAAGAAACTAAAGAAGATTGAAAATCTTGTTCAGAAACTCAGAAGGTTGAACTCTAGTCATGATGAAGTCCACACGGATTATATTGCTTCGATCTGTGAGAGCACGAACCCCGATCATAGATATGTTGCTGAAATTTTATTAGCTTCCGGCCTTCTCCTTGGAGACCTTGGTTCAAGCACAACAACGTACGAGTTCCATTCATCTGGCTACCCGATCAATCCCGAGCTGTTTTCCGTTCTGGAACAAACCAAGGAAAGCACTTTAGGCAAGGAAGAATGCACCAAAGAAAACAGCAACGCGTTGAAGCCCAAGGAGAAGATCCATCGGAAGCTCATCTTTGATTTTGTCAATGAACTCCTTGCTGCGAAATTGGCTTTAGTAGGACCCTTTTCTGAGCCATGGCTAAGGCCACGGGTGGCAGCCACGAAAGCCCCGAATTCACAAAAGCTTCTGAGAGAGTTATGTGCAGAGATAGAACAGCTCCACGTTAAACCATCCAGATTCTCCTTGGACCAAGACGATGAGCCAAGAAACATATCATGGGAGGATCAGCCAGAAAGTTGGACAGATTTCGCGGGTGAAACTTCAAACATTGTTCTTTCTTTAGAGCGCTTAGTCTTTAAAGATTTAGTTGATGAGATAGTAAGGGGTGATGGTAACAGTTTGAGAACCAAGCCAACCAGACAGAAGCAACTCTTCAAAAAATAATAGCTTGTTTCTACTTCCCTGCTTATCATTCCATTTTCTTGTATCTTTCTTTTCATTACCTTTCTGGTTTTTGCTAAGAGTACTATACAACATTCATGAATTGATATTGTAGTTCTTGGATGGAATGTAAAGGGGAAACCACCTTGATTGTATTATATTACAATTATATACTGATGTCTGATGATAATGATGCCAATTTATCTAAAAAGTAAAAACCATGTTTTTTCTTTTTCCATCTTAGCATTCTAGCTAGTAGCCAAGTGGATGATACTCATGATAGGTTGTAATTGAAGTAGAATAGATACATTATGCCCACAACTAATATGTGCTAACAAACATTTAGACTCTTTTTGGATAATGAGAGAAATCAGTTGCCACTACATGAGGATAAACCTGTCATGTAATCTTAGTCAGCAAAAAATCACAAAGAATCGGGTAAACCTGTCATGTAACCCTAATCAGCAAAAATTCACAAAGAGATAAACCAACCAGCGAAAGACCACATGATGTTGATTGAAACTTTAGACTGGATAACTATTTATATTAACTCAAAGTAAATTCTTTCAAGGATTTATACAAGAAACCCCACACCCCAACAGCTCTCTTTTATCTTATCCATCCAGAAGGAATATGGCATTACAATCTTTAGCACACAAGCTCCTTCAACCACTCCACATTTCCCCAACCTTCACAAAACCCTCCACCATTCAAGCAAGAAGAAAAAACCCTATAGTCTCCTCCCTCCATATCAAAACTAGAAGAGCCATAGCCCTAACCATAGCAGCATCCACCCCACTTCTCTTCCTTCTGTCAAGAAGAGAAGCCATTGCAGGCTTTGACCTTAGACTGACAGAGCCAGAACAGACCCTTGAAGAAGCCCTGTCCACCATTGAAGACCATGCAAAAAGCTTGTTACAAGTGAAGGAATTGCTGGAGGAAGATGAGTCCTCATGGAGAGAAGCTCAGAGAGCCTTGAGAAACAGATCAGCTCTGCTGAAACAAGACATTTACACAATCATTCAGGGTAAGCCAGGGACTGAGAGGCCTCTGCTGAGGAAGATGTACTCCACATTGTTCAATAGTGTCAGCAGGTTGGATTATGCAGCTAGGGATAAGGATGTGACACGTGTCTGGGAATCTTATGATAACATTGTCATGGCCCTTGATGATATTTTACCCAAATTATTACCTTCAAAATCATAAATCAGACATTTTTGCAGCTAGTCTTCAATTCATTTCCCTTTTCTTTTCATTAATTATAATTATTGTAATAGAATACTAACCCTAATATGAGATGATGGGATTTCTTTTGACTTACCGACTTAACTAGAGGTCTCGGGTTCAAGCCCACGAGCCGAAAATGTTGAATTTAGCCATATATAAGTTGACTTCTACTGAAAGCTTCAAACATAGATGATATATTGATATCAATAATTCAATCCCAACTTGAAAAAATAAAAAAATAAACTAAAAAGAAAAGATAATGCATTTTTTATGGTTTATGTATTGATATACTTAAATCTTAAAATATCCGAAAAAATCTTATCTTTGAGTCTCCCAAGATCAGGAGTTTGTTATTTACTGACCTGCAGATTTATAGTACTAAACAAATTTGAAATAAAGAATATTCCTGGAAATACATGGGATCCGCGGCTACTAAAGCGGGAACACAACTGCATATTTCACTGTGATTCTCTTCTCCTTCATTTATTAAAAGGAGAGGAAAAGGCTTTCACTACAACAGAAAAGGTTCAATCTTTATGGCTGCGTTTCAGAGTGAGCTTTCATACCTACATCACAATTCTAAATTTTTTTCTTTTCTTTTCATTGTATTAATTTTGTGCTTGAATCACTTGCATTTCTGTGAAATTCTTGAGATTTTGGTGATAGTGTTTGATAATTAGATGTTTGTTTTCAGCTGAGTTTTACTGTGTATTGATCCCTCTATGCATACGCAATTGGATTGCTCTTTTCAGTTGATAGCAGAACGGTTTTGCTTGTTTTCTGGAATGGGAATGAATTTTCTTGAGCATAAAGATTAAAGAATGCATCTATTTTGGATAAAAGACTGCATTGTGGATTTCTGTCCTGGTTCTGATATAAGAATTTGTTTTATGTTGTTGGTAAAGAGTTAATACCAAATATAGTCTTCGACTATAGTGGTTTTACTCAATTTAGTCCTAAGAGTGACTTTTTGTACTCTATTTAGTCCTCGACTTTAATGATTTTACCCATTTTAGTCCTCAGTTAAGAATTCTGTTTGTTGGGTGTTAATAACAAGGTTAACATGGTAATTTCATTTCTATTTTATTTTTTTTATCAAATTAATTATTAATTATATGTTCTATATATATTTACACAATTGCATACTAAAGACAAAGTAAATTATAATACTTTAGGGAAAAAAAGAAAAAACAGTTAGCAAATAATGAGCAATTAGTTAACTTTGGCATATTGAAATTCTGATCACTTTTCAAATGAATTCAAATAGAAGCATTTTTAGTTATTTTCAAATGAATCCAAACACAAAGCAATTAGCAAATAGCATTAACAGTAATGAATTCAAACTCAATCAATTAGCATTATGTTCCTGTAGTATCAATACATTAGAGATACTAAGATAGAGATAAATTAGGACATATAATTAATAATTAATTTGATAAAAAACAAAATAGAAATGAAATTACCATGTTAACCTTGTTATTAACACCTAACAAACAGAATTCTTAATAACACCCAACAAACAGAATTCTTAACAGAGGACTAAAGTGAGTAAAACCATTAAAGTCGATGACTAAATAGAGTACAAAAAGTCACTTAGGACTAAACTGAGTAAAACCACTATAGTTGAGGACTATATTGGGTATTAACTCTGTTGGTAAAAGTACAAGGATGTTGTTAACTGTGATCTCCAAATGGAATTTCTGCAAGGTCTTCTTTTTTTTTTTTTTTCATGTGATCATAGTGCCAAAAACATCATTTTTTTTTTTTAATGATGTGGAGATCTGTAGTCACTACCGAGAGTGGGCCAAGGGTGTGCATTGGCCCGCTTTGTGACCTTAGTGGCAAAGAATCCTAAGGAGTTAAACCAGCTTAGGTTGATCATAATTGACCAGCTCGTACCAAAAAGGCTAAAGCTAATAGGCTACGTCAAATCTTACGGTTACCAAGTTAACTGTTTAACCAACTTGGCTGGGGTTGCTCCCACAAAAACATCATATTCACATGAAACAACATAGTTTCCAATGCTATCTTTGATGTGATCAAACTATAAAAACATCATATGCACATTAAGCATGTGTAAACAGCTCTTCTGGTGTTTTGATGAAGCCAAAGTGTTTTAGTATCTTGTGTCTACATAAATGCTTATATTTTGTATATACTTGTGCTTAGATTTACAAGAAATACTGAAAATAATGTATTATATGTAATTTTTATATTAGAATAACATATAGTTTCTTGTTCTCATTGCATTGGCAGGTCTTGCCCCCTTTGTTCTTCTGTTACTATTTGTTGGGTGCTCTGCCAGGCCTCTCTACCCACTTCCTAGCAGGAGAAACGACCGAAATAAACAGCCTTTACAAACCTTTCGCCCATATAACATTGCTCATCGGGGTTCAAATGGAGAAATTCCTGAAGAAACCGCTGCTGCATACATGGTAAAAAAGCAATAGAATTTTAGCTAAGCTGTTTTAACATTACTCTCATGCATTGGAAGCATCGATTTCAAAGGAACTGTTAGTTGTTCATCTATTTTGTGTGTCCCTGAAACTTAAGTCTCTTGCAGAGGGCTATCGAAGAAGGTGCTGACTTCATTGAAACAGATATTTTAGCAACGAAAGACGGTGTTCTAATATGCCATCATGATGTAAATCTCGATGACACGACTGATATTGCGAAGCATAAGGAGTTTGCAGATCGAAAGAGGACCTACGAGGTTCAGGGGGTGAACATGACAGGCTATTTCACTGGTATTGAATCTACACTTTTAACCTAGTGTAATCTTGGAAGCTGCAACCTTTATAGGATATCGCCTATAGTTTATTTTCATCATATGCAGTTGATTTCACACTGAAGGAATTGCAGACCCTTGGGGCAATACAAAGATATTCGTTTCGAGATCAACAATATAATGGTTAGTACTATACGCTTCCACCATTCCCTTCCCCGATGAGTATGTTAGCTCGAGCATGCATAGTTCAGAAAGATGCTTAATGTTGTATGCTGCTATAATTCTTTCCCTATATCCTCGAATACCACGCAGGACAGTTTCCTATCATTACTTTCGAGGAGTACATCTCGATTGCACTTGATGCCCCTAGAGTTGTTGGAATATATCCAGAAATTAAAAACCCGGTGTTTGTTAATCAACATGTGAGTTCTTCATTCCTCCTTATAAGAAAATAGGTTTTGGAAGAAAATGCATATATTGCAGACAAACTAACCTTAGAGCTGCGCTGCTATCTCGGACAGGTTAAATGGCCGGGTGGTAAGAAGTTTGAGGACAAGTTTGTTGAGACACTAAGAAAGTATGGATATGAAGGTTCTTATATGTCGAAGAAATGGCTGAAACAGCCTGCATTCATTCAGTCTTTTGCCTCGACATCTCTTATTTATATATCTAATATAACTGACCTACCTAAGGTCTTTCTGATTGATGATCTCACAATATTAACAGAAGACACAAATCAGGTAGATACAGACACTTTATTCACTCGTTGTCTTTAGAACTCGTGTAGAGCTTAAAGTTTAACCCTTTTGATAAATATGTATAATGCCAGACATATTCGGAAATCACTTCAGACAAATACCTCAACTTCATCAAGGACTATGTGGTCGGGATTGGGCCGTGGAAGGATACCATAGTTTCTGTGTCAAACAACTACCTGCAGCCGCCTACTGATCTTGTTGCCCGAGCACATGCCCTTAACCTGCAGGTATGCAAACTTTCTTTATGTTAAAAGTGCTAAAATATCGTTTTTGAGGTATGAACCCTAATTTACATTGCAACCCAGGTTCACCCATACACGTTTCGGAATGAGCACAAATTCTTGCACTTCAACTTCAGCCAAGATCCATACAAAGAGTTCGATTTCTGGATAAACCAGATGGGCGTGGATGGACTGTTCACGGACTTTCCAAGCAGTGTTCGCCAGTTTCAGGAGTGGACTAACCCGCTGTCAGTAGGAGAAAAGGGAGCATCTGGACTACTAGATAGAATTGCCTCAATGATCTTAAAGTCCAAACACACATAATAAGACTTAGAGGAGGTGTATTAATAAGTTTTCCCAATATTCATGTGTAATAACTCATTTCACAGATGTATATCTTGCAGTTTTTGAACAATTACAGTTTTAAAGAATCTGCCTTTTTTCAATTTTTCCAGTTTTGTCTAGCATTGTTTAATGGGGATAGGAAGGCAAAAGGATTGGACTGCAAAATGCAAATAGATTATCTTCACAAGAATCCAACAGATCTGATTAGCAGAGGAACCAATAAACTAGATTTAGTGAAAGAAAATATTCTCTGATTGATTGTTTTAATTTACAAAAGCCAGTTATACACAGATGTTCATCTTAGCCAATTCTTCCAGCAAGTATCTGGATTCAGCTGCAAAATCAACTGGAGCCGCCGCTCTGACTGTTATCCTTTGCCTCTTTTCGTTATTGTACTCTTGGGGTGTAACGCTGACCCGGAAAAGATAAGGAACCCATGTTGCTTCCTTCAATTTCATTTGGTAAGCACTACTATCTCCATCCTAGCAAAAAAATGACAGTGTTACAATGCAGAATATACTAGCCTTAGGGTGTTTTGGTCAAGAATGCACTTTGTTTACCTGAGATTTCAGCCTGTCAAGCTCATCTGCAGAGCATCCAATTATTTTTTCTGCTTGTTCATTGAAGACAGAGAGCCAAGCCTCACCACTCGCATCAGAAACCCTCATGGCAACTATATATCTGGTGTTTGGAACACAGAGGGTAAAGTACTAAAGTTAGAGTTTGAAAACATGTATGGCAAGAGATTGATTTATCAATTTAGAAGTTAAAACCTCAAGCTACAATCTGTGTCGTTCTTCTGGCAACCTTCACACCAGTACCCAGATCCAATGGCCTCGGTAACTTTCTTGTTACATGTTTTACAAGCTCTATACCACATCGCTTGATCAGGTTTAATGAAGCTAATATTTGCCTTTATACTGAAAAACACAGGCTGCAAGCAAAGTGGTTCCAATTTAGAGGAATAATAACAAACTAATACTTAATAAACAAGAACTGTCTCAGGAAATCATACTAGGTTAGGTTGTACTGCTGTATTGAAAATTTTCCATCATTGAACTAAACTACAGAATGACTTATGTCCCAAAGATTTGGAGGATAGGATACCTTGTCCTCACCCAGGTTTGGGTTACTTGTTATATGAAGTAGGGATACTCTGTCAGAGTACATGGACCACGATACACCTTTGGCGAAGGAGCTCAAACCAGAGCCAACCGAAGTCAATGAGGTTTCTTTCCCTTCGCAATCATACCTGCAAAAAATAAAGATGAACAGCAAGTGAATGACTTGCAAAAAGAAGTAGAAATTAAGACATCTTATGGAGAATATCTATACCAGGATCTCAATTTTTTGGCTTCAGGCATATCCGGATTCACCAGCACAGTACTTCTAGTAATTGCAGATAAAGATAAACCTGTAACAAGAAGTTTTAGAGCATTATCAAACAAAGGTTTGGTTTTTGCAACTTGGCAAGCTGTGAATCGCGAGAAATAAATTACCTTGGAAATCTCCAACTTTAAGGGATTTGATTGCAACTACTGGGGATTTATCAGCCATATCTAGCAGCTCTTGTCCTACATTGGTGGCTAGATCACTCCAAAGAGACACCACAACAGTCTTCTTCCTGAAAGGTTATGTCAAATGTTCCCGGGTCAATATTGCAAAGGAAGCAAGAATTAAAACCAAAAGTGTTAAAATGGAATCATACGTTTCATCTGCAATGGTTATGTCACGCTTTGGAATCATCTCGTTGTTACTCTTCCTCCTGATACTCATTGTAGAAGACACATTTTGAACCACACCAATAACATCTACAAGTCACCACAGTAAAGCATGTTCATCAAAAAGGACCGAGAGGAATAAGTGGAAACAAAATTGATGGAAAAGGCAAAATTTTCTCACCAACTAGCTCCCGGCCATTTACATAAGAACCCAGTTCATCAATTGCGACGAATTTGAATTTTGTTTCAGGAACAAAAGCAGCTTCATTTATAGCCTCTTCAACTTCAGAGTTCTCATTCAGGGTCATTTCATAATCATTTTGCACTGTCTTGAACTGCTTGTTAGCAACTCTCAAAGTTCCCTTTGAAATGTAATAAACCTTCCCCAATTCAAACTTGTCATAGAACTTCCTCGCAGCCTGGTTGAACATTGTTGCCTGTATTTCTGTGCCCTGTATGTAACCAGGCTAATTAGTTTAGTACACAGCTACTAATAAAATACTAAATTCATGAAGACCTTTAAGATTACTAGAATGTCACTTACATCCTGATCTGCTAATTCAACATTGAAGACACAGCCTTCTCCCCTAGCATTCTTGTAAGACCGCATGTTTCCTTTGCTCGTTACACGAACCTTTATGGTCCAGATTCCTTGATAAGGATTCAAGGAAACAAGTGGATGAATTCTCCGGGTCATTGCCAATCTGGCAGGTGGCGCAATGCTGGTATCAATCAACATAAACAACATTAGAACATACATGTTATAAGCAAAGTACCAAAATCATGACCCACCTAATGAAAAACTTTTAAAAATTAGAATCTTTTCTAAAAGTCACAATCACAAGGAAAACAAAGATAAGAGAACCTACTTTGCATTCTGTTCATGTACAATTTGGGCAGCTGATTTGGCTACAAATTCTTGCTTTGGCTTCAATACTATCCCATTCTCTTCAGTTTTCACACCTGTCTTGTACTCAGCCTCAAGAGGAGAAGATACAGCATCACATTTTGTCACAATCAGGTACCTAAACATGAAATTAACTCAATAAGCAAATTCTAACTTCTAAGCCTTCAAAAATAAACACAAAATTAACTTTTCATAACAGGAGTTTCAAAGATTCTAACTTTTCATTCTTCAATGGGATGTCATTAAGAGTATAATCAAGAATCCGAACTAGACCCAGATTCTGAATAGCACCAGAGATTACTTCAGATGACAAGCTGGATTGTAGAATTGCCTTAAGCTTCATCTTCCCATCATTAGCTGTGAACCTACAAGTAATCAAATATTTTCTTATAATTTAACCATAGCCACTACATTTTGCAAATATAACAACTTTGAACTCATTCTTTGTATAATCTTCAAAGCACAGATTCACATAGCATGTTGAAGAATGTGCTCAAAAAGCTAAACAAAGATTTCGTTTCTACATTTGTGCCTACTCAGAAAAACAAAACCAAGAATAAAATAAAATAAAACAAACCTATGGATCTGATTGAACAGGTTGAAATAAGCAAAAATCACATTTTTAGATAAATAAACTTAACAGCGTGAAGTCCAAAAAGGAAAATCACATAATAAAGAAACTCACATGTAGCGATTCCCAGCTGGTTTGAGATCTACTACTTGAACAATTAACTCCGGGAGGTCCGACCCAGATCCCGGCGATGGGTTTGCTAGTATGGCCAATATCGCATCTGGAGTCACCGATCTTTCCATCTCTTCTTGATTTTTTAGAACCCTCAATGCCGAAAACTCGAGCAATGTAAAGTGTAAAGACTCTGAGGGGAAGAACCAGAGAGATTATCTCAAGATTGCTCTTTTATTTTAAAGTTTTGGAGTTTGAAATTATACTGTTACGGCGGGAAATTTCGTCAGTTTTTGAGGGAAACTATTTGCAGGTGAGATTCGGCGCCAATTGGGAATTTTTGCTGCTGTGGGCTTCGCACCATGTTTTGAGACTTTCTTTTTTTCTTTTCTTACCTATACTATCCATAGTTAAAATTGGTAAGCCCAATTAGTCTAATAATTTAAACAATAGGCCCAGTGGATAAATGTTATGAAGGATCAAACTGATACTAGTCTAAAAATTGTGTGTCTGCAATTGAAATTGAAAACACATAAATATATAATATATTTACTATATACACATAATCTGAATATTATTTTGAACCAGAGTCCACAATGCAATATAAACCATGGTTCATGGTATCATTTGCTGAGATCAATCCTTATACCATGAACCAGGGTTCACCGTGCATGTATATGTGTTTTATGTTGTGAGTTTTTGTGTCTTGTGTTATAAAAATTTTGTACCTTAAAGAGTATGAATTATGTACATGCAATACATTAATAGTTGTCTTACATTCCTGCTATTCCAGATAACCAATGTACAGGACAGGATGTTTATGTTTGTCTTCTAATAATAATAAGGAGCACTTCTGAAGCTTGTAGTGTAATGTAAAGCATTCACCAATTACAGAGTTTTGTCTTTAGCACTTGACACAATGACAAAACCTGCTTAGGTGAACTCTCTCTACTTCCTAAGAACAGAAGCGCAACAGGAGAAGAACCAAGAAAACCAAGTTGTTTGCGCTGGCTGTGCCTCCGCTTGTTGGTTCTCTGACCCTGATGATTTTAATGGTTCCTTCTCCTGGATTGGTTGTGTTTCTGACATTGCCCGCTGCTCTTGGCTTAATCCACACCCGATGCAATCTGGACCGTCTTTATTTCCGTGCCCTGTCAATCTTCATTTCATTCAAACTGATCATTCAGAGGCTATGAGGGGGAAAAAGGTGAAAAGATTCTACAATGATGCAGAGAAGTTCATATTATATGCACATTCTACAGACAGAGAATGAAGTTAGAGTGGTGTGCATCATTGAAAGAAGGCAGGTGAATCTGTTTAAATGATATGAGGTGGAATTCTAAACACAGCTACTCACATTGGGAATGCAAAGGATATTTCACTGGCCATACTGTCTGCAGAGTTATGAGAAATGTGCACCCCAGCATTAGATTTTTGGTTAATTTGATCTTCGTTTTCCCTTACGACCCCTTCCCAGGCTTCATGCTTTCCTATCTCATCACCTTTTCCATCAGTTATCACTTCACTAGAGATGGGATTGTTTGCAGGACTGGACACAGAATCTGCACCAGGTGAGCCTAGTTCTGTCCAAAGGAATTCATCCCTGGTAAAGCTCCCTATTTGGATACTGAACAATGACTCATTGGAGGCTATGCTCCATTCTGCACGATTTGTAGGCGTATCTGGAGCAAACACAGAGGATGGAATCCTATACAATGCATCTTCACAACTCTCCGTTGTTGATCCCATAATGAATAAATTTCTGGAGCTTGAGCTAGGAGAATCAACGAAACTCTTGACTGTGACCGGGAATGAACCACTACATCATTAGATGATTAAAATCACAAAGCAGAACCCTGTGACTGAGTTGGACTTCACGCATTTATAAGAGTCCTCGGCTAAGAGATTATCCATTAGTGTCGGGAGAAGAACTATAAGAGAATTGAAGAATTCAACTACTCAAGTACTCATTCAAGGGACAGTGAGAAGGAGTCTGCAAATTTCAACTGTTCAGATCTCATGCCGAGGTTGGTGTGGTTACTTAGCTGTAGCCAATCGATTCATTTTCACTTGGTAAAACCTTGTACACTTCACATTAACTGGCACCTTTGATAAAATGAAGAAATATACAACATTAGTATGCTAAAGTATAATTCCATTATGCTGTCTTATTCAGAATTTCAGATATGCATTATCTCAGCCTCAAGAAAAAGCCATATTTAGCTTCTATCATTGCCAGAATGAGCAGTATTACCAATCATAATCTAGACATCTTAGCATAATTTACATTCACATTACAACGAGAACTATCATAGGATCGTTTGATTATTTAATTAAGCAAACACAAACGAGCTTAAACTCAGCTTTGATAGCACAGAAATGTCATTTAGTTTAAATAGCTTATAAATTTTATGCTTCTACTTAATCACCATAGTTCTGTTGATATATCACACAGGAAATTATTGCTTCACAGAAATGGATTCCATAATCAATTGCGCACAAAGCTCAACCTAAATTTTGATAGAGAAATAGCAAATCTTCAATTATAAAGGAGAAAAAGCATCGGACCTAGAAGAAAAGGAAAATGAAAGAGTTCCATACCGGGCAATGCAATGGCGTGAAAATTCACCGGGCAAACCCTCCTCTTCGCCGGCCGCGCATTGCTCACCGGCGATTGTCCGATGAGAGTGATTTGGATGAAATCCAATCACGGACACCGTGCGAACAACAAAATCGATAAAAATGGATTTTTTTTACCAAAAACGATCCCGGAAAAAGCCCGAAATAGGCGCGCTTCTCTTTCTCTCTCCTCTTTCAAATATTGACATTTTTTTTCCTCCTTTAAATCAAAATCTATTTGTACCCAACACTAATCAATTAAACATTTTTGAATAAATTTTTGCACTTTTGGAACTCAGTTATACAATATACTTATATCGACGGTATAAACTTAATTTATGAATTATATGTGTGATCATCTTTAACACATAAATTAGGCGTAAAGTGAGAATTTTGTTTATGAGCAATCAAATAAACCATTTTATTAAGTGGCATATTAGTGACATAAATAGTCTCGAAAGACTAAAATTATCATTTTGTGCATTAAATTGAGGGTTAAAGATGATCACGCATATAATTCAGTAACTAAGTTTGTACCACGGGCCGAAGGACCAAAACTAGGATTTCTCATTTTTTAATATGACGAGAAAAACTCACAACCACTACTCGAAATTGTGCATGGAACAGAAAACTGCGCAAGAAATAAGAGTGCACAGTACAAAAAGAAAATGGCAAAAAATATCATGTGAATTGTGTCAGGGATTTGGGCTTCTTCCAACTGAGAATAACTCTCGAGGAACAAAAGAAAATGGATTCCTATATCTGTTGCAAAAGTTAAACTTCTATACCTTTTTCTTTTCTGTGTTCATTTTCTGGTTTAGCTAATGTCAATGTTCATTTTTCATCAAGGTAAAACAATGCTTTCTGAGCACTAAAAACTGCAGGATTGCCTTTCCTAACTTTCTTAACAATCTGCTCTATCAAAAGCTTTTCCACTTCATCACGATCCTCGTTCTCATCACCAATCAGCGTACCATTATGATATAGATCATGATCACGAGGCTGCACAAGTTCCTGATGTTGGATCTTCCCGACCCCTGATGCCATAATATCGTCTTCTTCTGACTCAATTATTTTTGAGAGTTCATCATAACCGTCGTTGTATGCATCAAGAGCCTCTCCAGCTAAATTCATGACCACACAGTCGGCTGTCAGTCTTTCATCTTTAGTGACGGGACTCCCTTGGGCAGAAGACGACCCTGCCTCGCTGTTAGAGAATTCTCTGCAAGAAGTATTGAGCACTACTTCCATGTAGCGAGCCTTCCTCTGGAGATTTTCGACTTCTGTCTCGAGCTCCCTGTTGCGTTCTTCCAGCTGTGAATTAACGACCTCGTATAGCCGCAAACTTAGTTCTCTAGGTGAGACACAGTAGTTAACAGACTGAGGAGTGGGGTCGGTACTTTCATCCCGATCTGCATAATGTAGGGGTTCCGCTCTATCAAAGACATCATCCCGTAACTCACCCTCTGCTAAATCTGGAATGAAGTCCGGGTCAAGCTGCGAAGTTTTTGATAAACTCAGTGAGTCAATTCCCAAATAGAAAAACAAAATAAGGAAAATAAAGATAATATCACGCCCTTTTCAAGAAACACACTAGAGAATGTGGCCTCTACTTTTAGTATCAAATGTTCTTACCTCAACTAGTTCTGTTAATTTCCCCGCCAATTTAGTCGAAGTCATACTTAGTTCTAGTCTCTCCAGTTCTGCCTCGAGCTCCGCTTCAATTTTACTCCTACATTCCTCCTCTGTGTGTGGACTGTGATATTCTTCAACACAATATTCTGAACTGTCGTTCAAATTCTGTTGAGGAGCAAGTGAATACAAGGCCTCATTGATAGAAGCATCAATTCGTTTATATTCTGACTCGTAGTCCTCTGTGGCAAGTTCTCTCACGGTTAATGAATCCTTCATTTCAAGTTCGTCTTGTAGATCTTGAACCAAATTATCTTTCTGCTTCAATATGTGATTCAATTCGTCTCTTTCCTTTTTATATAACAAGAAAGAAATGAAAAAGCCAATCGATGCCCCAAGAGAGAGAAGAAAGGCTTCATCAGATGACCCTGAATCACACAGAAAGTTAATCCACGAGCTAAAACCACATGAAGCACAACAAATTCACATTGTGTGAATAAGCTAATGCTATAAAGGAAATAAGAACATAATACTATGCAAGCAAATTCTTGTTTAAGATATACCAGCATCCCCACCCCCATACACCCACAAAAAAATTTGGATATTGGAACATTAAGGTCATACTGGACAGAGATTCTTCAACACAATCACATAAGAGTGACCATAACAAGGCAGAAAACATTTTTTTTTAAAAATCAGTTATGTTGTGGTTTATTGAAATTGCATGTGCACACAAAAATTAATCATTTTATGAAGTTAATACCTTTGGACCGATGGTGTTTACTGTTTGTGCTTCTGCTGGAATTGCAAAATATCCTGCCTTGATCCTTTTTACTAGCACTGTCTTTTCTCTGGAATTCTGAGGGCTCAACATTTGGTAGTTTAGGAACTCGGGATATAGTTGTCTCCCCTTGTGGAATAACACGCTTTTGCAGTTTATCCAGCTCGGTTCTAACTGGCATACCAAAAGAATCACCGCTATTTCTGCTAATAATTACACTTCCATCAGTAACCAGAAATGTCCTTGGTGTTGGTTGTAAAGGAACAGAACCAAAAATATACTCCCCTTCTATTTGTTCCGAGGAAAACTGAGCCACTGGACTTTCAAGAAAAATTGAAGGATTCATGATATGTCTAGTAGTTTTTCTAGTTCTAAGACGGTATCTCCTGCTGGCAAGACGATGAGAAAATCCCATTTGTATTGTATTAGGGTGAACAGATAAATCATCTACAACCTCATTGAGGTTTCCTTCCTGACACTCTTGAAAATTTTTGTCACACTTGGACCCAACTAAGGAATTTGAACAAGAAGACGCATCGCGAACATGAGAATAATCCAATATCCCCAGATTCCCGATGAATAAACCATTTGTAGAAGCCACTTCAGCCATAGAATCTTCGCGGCCCAGTTCCCTTGCCCTAGAAACATCTTCAGCTGAACCCTTTCTCAACATCATTCCTGAGGAAGGACAATCCTTATCCAGGGCTTGATGAATATTCGGCAATGAATTGTGTTTCAAAATTCTAGGACTCCCATGAGGCGAATCCCCAGAATTCGTTTTACCCTTCAACAGATCTTTCCAGTGCTGAGCAAAATAGACAGCACCAGCAGCAACGGCTGCAATCCAAGCATCCATCGCAATCCAACCACTAATAACTTAGGTTCCAAACTACACGCATTCCTCTTTTGAACAATCAGAATATCTATATGCTAAAGAAATTAAATCTTCCTTAATACTCGAGCTGGAATGCAAACTGATAAAAGAACCACAAACCACCTCAAGAGCTATAGCCAAATACAGAATAGATTCCAAAGGACGACAACTGTTTTATTCAATTGCCAAGAGCAAACCGAGAATCTGAGTCCTCAAATTATCAATATCAACAATAGATTAATGCAGTAAAATGTCTCCAATCTCCAATCAGTCATAGCCAATTTTTTCTCTCTTTTTTTCCTGAACACAAAATGGAATGCCTGTCAACCCTAGGAACTCCAGACAAGTAGATAACAGCAAAATTAATCGGTGAAAATAACCCAGTAACCATATAGTATCAATTACTGTACTATTTTACTACACTCCAAAAACTATAACAATACAAACCCATTTCCGACAAAATTCTCCATCAATAGGAAACAGCACAGAATGCATTACAGCAAATTAATAAAAGAATGTTCTTGAAATTACCCAATTCAGAGCCACAAATGAGCTGCAATACGGCAACACCCACCAACTGAAATGTACAGTTCTCACCAGAAACCTTTGCCAACCAAGCCGCAGATTTGATGTACGAATGCCACCATGAACAAAGACTGGATGGCTATAACCAACAGTAACAAAGAAAAAAACAAAAATAAAAACAAACGTGATATATGGATTTGGGGCTAGTGAAAAGCGGAGAAAAACGCTCACCCTTTCTTAATCACGAGTAGGTGAAGAAAGAGAGGAAATGTCATGGTTCAAGTGCGAATTCAAAGGCCTAAAGATTCCATGATGGTAGTGGAGTTGCAGGTGCATCTGTTGAAAATTTGCACCCAGCTTTGCAAAAAAATCTAATCTTTCGAGGCTGTTTAGCACTCTTGTTATCTATATGGAGCGGCGGATAATTTTAGGGGAATACAGACAAAGAAAAACGTTTTCTCTTCTTTCTTTGTGTCAGCCTTGACTCGCCTTGAGTATATATGGAGTAAAGAAAATGTTTGACATATATGATGTTTTGGCCTAGTTTAAAGATTTTTACTAGATTAACTTTCAAATTTTATTCTCTAAATTTTATTCCATGATATAGTAAATACTGATAAATTACTTTTTTAATGTGAATCCCAAATCAAATGTTTACATCAAGATTTTGTGTGTGAGAATAAAAAAAAGAGTACATATAATATTTTCATAGTCTAAATACTCCTATATTAGAGTGAATGAGATAACACATATATTTTTAAATTGGTTACGCAAATTTTAATGAATATCTTAAGAGAGATTGAAAATGGCTTATTGGGTATCGTATGGTTGATGAGTATTATTGAGAGGTAATAGTGCATTGTCGCTTGAGTTTACCCCTCTGTTGATCGCACCAACAAAAAATTTAAAAAAAAATCTATTCATGTTTTTTATCTTTTCTCGACGATTAAAAGTATATCATAATTGCTAATTTTATACAAATAAAAATATTTTTAAAAATTTATAAGGTGCCAAGTAATAAAAACATGGAATAATAAATATTTTGTAATTTCCATATTATCTATATTTATAATGAGAAAAATAATAAGTAATCCAAATATGTCAGCCAATAATTTAGAAGTGCATTTAATATAATCACTAATAAATATGGTTGATTTATTAGATTTGTAATTTGTCATCATTTTTTTTGGTATACTCGAGGTTTTCACGGTGTCCAAACACAGTCATTAATCCCTCGTTGATTTGTCATCATATTTGCTTTCACATGATTCCAACTTCCGAGTCGTTTCACATGATTCCAACTTCCGAGTCGACTCATTGTATGAAGTGTTTATTGACATTTTTCAATTTGAATTATTCATCTAAGGGAACCTAGCATTGTTTATCTCCATATAGTACTTTGCAGGCTAGGTTCATAAAGTGGACTTCACTCATAATAAACATTCTGGTTGTGGCTACGACTTTCCGTAAATCAAAGTTTTTGTTTTCTTAATGTTTAATCATAAGTTAAAATGTAATGTACAACATTTGATACTAGATATACAAATCTATTAACACAAAAAATACATATATAAATCAAGAATATAACATAGATTCACCCGTAATGTTTGTAGAACAAAAAAGTACGTGGCAGTTTTATTATATATAAAAATAAGGTATGAGATTTTTTACACAAGAACGAATATTAAAGTCAATATACTAGTTAATGATTGAAAGTAACATTAAACTAGTGCTAAATAAATTTAGTTTGCTTGCACGTGATCTTTACTTTATGGTTTGTTGAACATCATCATAAAAAATGTGGTATACTATAATAAACAACTATAATTTGGTTGCTCTTTTGACAAGCCAACCAATGTTTTTAGCACCTATCAACTTCAAATTTTATTAATAATATAAAAGTAGTGGAAGCACTATTTGATATAAAGTTCAATAATAAATATCAGAAACCAAAAGATGTCTTGAAAAAAATCGTATCACCTAGAAAAGGATCTGAACCGTTGAAAGTCAGGAAATTATTAACCAGCAAAACTGTTGAACAACCACTAGTAGTGTAGCAGCCAAAGGTTCAGAGCAGTAGAAAGTGCAATCAGCCCTCCAGTGCTGATGCCCCAGAGATGATCTCTATCAGTTCAGTAGTGATGGATGCTTGACGGGTTCTGCGCAAAAAGAGGGGAAAAGAAAAAAAGAGTAAATGTTGATCAATTTCCCTAGCAAGAGCAAGAAAGATACTATGTCAATACAGAAGTTGGCTAAAGTTATTGGCCTTGAGTCGTGCTCGAGCGAGTTTGACTACACGGGCTTGGCTCGATTACACCCCTAGTCTAAGTGGTTACGAAATGGATATCATAGTTTCATCATGTGGGCTAGTAAAGCAAGAAACCTATGTATCAACATGCATCTACTAGGTTTAAGCCGGGATAAGGTTTATATTCCATCTTCAAGTCCCAGCTACCAGGGTTAGGATCAATTTCTCTAGCAAGAGCAAGAAAGCATGCTCAAACACTCAGATACTATATCAATACAGAAGTTTGCCAAAGCTATTGGTCTTGAGTCGTGCTCGAGTTTGACTACACGGACTTGGCTTGATTACACCCCTAGTCCAAGTGGTTGTGAAATGGATATCATAGTTTCATCTATCATGTGGGCTAGTAGAAGAGCAAGAAACCTATGTATCCACATGCATCTACTAGGTTTAAGGATAAGGTTTATATTCCATCTTCAAGTCCCAGCTACCAGGGTTAGGATACTCCCTACTATAGGACTACTCATAATTCATAAATGGGTAAATTCTATTTGCCAGAGAGAGAGAGAGAGAACCTGTTGTAGGTAAGTGTGAGCCGATCAAGCATGTCACCAGCATTTCTGCTGGAACTGTCCATGGCAGACATTCTTGCTCCTTGTTCACTGCAAGCATTCTCTAGTACAGAATTGAACAAAATCTGGAAAAGAAAAAAATCTACCATGTCATTGGCTAACAACTTCATACTCTAAAGTTTGAACTAGTACTGTGTATAATGTATTCTATATTCAACTTGGAATATCTTGGTAGCAACATTTTCCATTCACTCACAAGTCACAACCAGTCCAATTATAAGAGTAGGAGAACGTACACATGAAAATTGGAATTCAGAGAGATTCTGAAGGATTTCCGACTTTGCCTCAGCACCTTCAATTTCATAAGAATCCAAATCCGCAAGCTTCCCACCAGATTCAGATTCTCTCTCCACAACCTACATTACACCAGAAGTGATTAACATCTAGGACAGAAGAATTCGTGATGCAGACTAATTTAGGGTGCTGGGAAGCATAGAATTTTTGTTATTGAAGAGTTGGTCTAATGCATTCACCTCTGGGGATAACACAGTAGCCATTGTTGGCACAAATGAGACAACAGATTGAAACTTGTTGAAAACAATTCTCAGAGCATCAAATTCAACATTTTTCAAGATGTCATCGGCGAGCACAGACACCTGTAAAGGCATAAAAGAAATATAATAGGTGTAGGGGAAGACAAAATAAATCTCACACAGTCTGAAGTTGCTTCCAAAATGTTTTACTGGCGTTGAAGGCTTTCAATATTCTCTTTCTTTAGTTAACAAGAACTCCGTACTATATTATTTCCAATAAGTTTTCACTATGTATCAACTGGTGAAGGTTCAAATGACAAATTTCAGGCTACTCCTTTCTTCTGGCGAAACAAAGACCATGCCTAGGTTTTGAAGCTGTTTTATCAATACATTATCAAAATTAGATCTAAGAGCAAGTCAAACGGTAAGCAGGGAGGTGTGGTTGTGTAGCAATAAATAGGAAAATGAACTGTGGATAGCAGACTTCTTTGATGAATTTCACATGTGACCGTTTTGTAAAAAGGAAAACCTGTGTATAGTTGAGTGGATTCTTCTGCAACTCAGTCATGATCAATTCAATGTCGTTCTTTGAATCTCGAACCAGCTGAGCCTTTGCCTTTTCTCCAAGAATAACATACTTGTTCTCCTTTTCAGGACCTTGAAGTTGTATAATATTTTGGATAAACATAAACATAATTTGAATATTAAACAATGAAAAGCATAATTTCCACCATAACAAATACACTTATCATAAGAGTAATTTTACAGTTACCAGAATTCAACTTGTGAATATTCCTGCTTGTCTTGACAGATGTAGAATTAATTCCACCACAAAGACCTTTGTCTGAAGAAATAGTCACAATGACATTCTTCTTCACATCGACACCTAATAGGATACCAGAAAAAATCAAGGCAACAACAGAGGAAAACAGAAGTTGGCCAAACATTTAACAAATATGCACATATCCAAAGATGACAGGAAGGTGTTCCAAAAATAAAAGGCAAAATGAGAATCAGTATAACCCAACAAGATCATCATGCCTTGTCACTGCAGCAGCTTTACAGTAAAGGTAAAAGAATGCAACGGACAATATTTGTAAGACTGGGATAGAATGAAAGGACGTAAAAATCTATAGCAATGTGACTAGAGAGTGCAGATAAAACCAATTTATAAATTCAGCCTTAAATAAGGGTTCAAATTACATAGATACTGAAGATTTAATTTAGACTTACTTGGAGTGTCACCAAGGAGAGCAGTGAATGGCTGCCAGAGACCACGAGAATTTTCAGCTCTAGTTTGAATTGCTCGAAGCTTGGAAGCTGCAACCATCTTCATGGCCTTGGTAATTTTTTGAATGTTTCTAACACTCTTCATGCGGTTTCTCACTGCACCAATCCATTCACCAATATAAATAGTTCTTCCATAAAATGCATACAGAAATACTGTCAAATAATTAAGCAAAAGAAAATTAAAGATCAAACTGACCAACTTGAGTTGAAATATAGCGAACTCCTGATGATCCTATCTCCCTGCACATAGAAAACCAGATATGGTGGACGAAAACCAGTCATTGCCAGGTAATTCAGCTCTCACCTCAATCTACTAGGAATTCAAACATAACTTAAACAGCACCAGTTTCATGCACATAATGTGTTCGTTCATATATATGCACTCAGAATACCATCACCTTAGACACAGATCCATGTCCACAATGTATATATACACTAATCCAGATCACATGTGTGATTATAATTTATTATCAAGCACAAAACTAGCTCCCAAAACTTTCAACACTCCCACGTACTCCATCCACTCAAATTAAACAGCGTTTCAACATAGAAAAACGGCCATCTAAATCAAAAACCACGAAATACTAAAGACCTCATCACATCAAACAGAACAAATAAAAATAAAAATAGAACTCAGGGAAGAAATCGTACTCGGAAGGAGAAAATGATGGACGTAGAGCATTGAGATTATTTGGATGCATTACGGGAGTGGCGACCAAACGCATTCCTTGACGTCTCAGAGCAGCCATGGCCATTGTGATTGGATTTGATAGTTTCGAATCTCTGTACGGTTCGCTCAGGGCAGGATTTGTGAGATGGGTTTCAGTATGTGATTAACTGCCCAGTTCAACTCAATGCGTTTTATTATGCATTCTCCGATAATATATCAACGGAGTAATTTTTCAATATTTCGGTGCCAACATTCATTTTTTAAATATAGTGGTCGAGGAAATAAAACACAAATTTTTGTACCTTTTAATTGAATTAATTTATGAACTATTATATATAAATAGTCACGCTCTCTGATACTAATTGCGAATTTCTTTCATTATCTAATAACAAATTTACATTACTTTGTTTAATAATATGATTATTTGATTAACTTATAATATTTATTTTTAATACCAAATTTAATTTTTTATTATTTGTAAAGGCTTATCTATACTATTAATAAAAACAATATCCTCAGTCTTAACTTCCCGCCAAAACAGACCTATAATATTATGATTTGCGTAATATTGTAAAATATGTTAATACAATTCCTATCTCTAATACAATTGTAAATTAAAATATAATTCCTAATAAAATATATTCTTCCCTACGTTCCTATTCGTAATACAATTATAGACTAGAATTACTAATGGTAATAATTCAGTATATATATTTCTCTGCAATGTAATCTATATCTATACTATTAATAAAAACAATATCATCAGTTTTAACTTCCCGCCCAAAACAGACTTATAATATTATGGTTTGCGTAATATTGTAAAAAATATGGTAATACAATTCCTATCTCTAATACAATTGTAAATTAAAATAGAATTCCTAATAAAATATATTATTCCCTACGTTCCTATTCGTAATACAATTCTATACTAGAATTACTAATGGTAATAATTCAGTATATATATTTCTCTGCAATGCAATCTATACTATTAATAAAAACAATATCCTCAGTTTTAACTTTCCGCCCAAAATAGACCGATAGTATTATGGTATGGTTTGCGTAATATTGTAAAAAATATTAAAATTTGGCATAATTCAACCCGCAAGGCCAACCAATTTTCTGAACGACATTCGTGCATGCAGGTGTCGACGCACGAGTTAAGCCTTTTTAAGTTCATTTTGGGATTTCATTTGCACCCCCCTGCGCGCGAGAGAGAGCCTCTATATTATACAATTCAATAAACCTTAGAAAAATCTTGTATAAGTAGTGGTGCAAACCACTTCTCAAACCAATGTGGGACAAAAGTTACTTGAAAGGTTTTTCTCTATATTTTTCTAACTCAAATGGGTAAACTTTGAGAACCAATTTCTCATTCACCCATTATCAGTTTTGAGCGTACAATATAGTCTAACTACGAAGAACACGAATCCACTTTGATCCGACCCAAATCGAAAGTGGACCCCACATATATTTGTACCACAATATTGTCAGTAAAATACCATTTTATGCTAATTTTTTTCCAACAGTTATTTGTCCAGAGAATATCAATGTGTTGAAGGAAGAATATGATATATAGTGAAGGGCAATATCATCTTTACTATATATCATATTCTTCCACCAACACAACGCTCTACGGTTAACCAACAATTACTCAACTGATTATCCCATTACTCTCATGTAAAGTTTTATCTAATATAGTTATACTTACTGAATATCAAAATATAAGTGTACCTCAAGATCTTGCAATAACTAACCGACAAGTAATTAAATTAATGAATATGATGCAATAATGTAAATTATCTACCTATTGCATTTATACACTTATTTTAGAACACTGAATTTTTGTGATATTTGTTACATGCAAGGAAGACTCATACTATAATTGCATTTATACACTTATTCATACTCATATTCGATGTTATAATTTATATAATTGTATATCGATTTAAATATTTCTTAAAATATTATAACAAATTCATTCCGTGCAACGCACGGGTGAAAATACTAGTTGATGTAGAAAAAGTTACATATTTACGTGGATATTTGCAAAGACGCGGTTGAATTTTTGTTTAACTGCTCGGTAATTCGTTTGGAGGGAACCAATTTGGGCAATACTGGCATTGAGATTTACCCCTTTCTGCAAGCAAGCTCGTCTTCTTCAAAGTCACCAAAAACCTCTCGAAAACCCTAACGCTTTCATCCAGCAGCACAGTTCATCAATGGCGCCCCCAAGTCCAACTTCTGAACATTCATCAAAAGCTCTAACAGCTCGTCCTAACAACTCAACCCACAACCAGTTTTTCGGTAAGCACTATGATAATATATTAGTGAGTTTATACATATAATCTCTAATAAATTCTTAATACGACTCCACTGACAATGATTAGATGTTTGCTCCTGGCGGATGAGCTATTTTGTGGTGGAAGTGTCTGAAATATCGTTGTTTGTTCTGTGCATTTTCATTTTCATCTGCAGTTTGGAGGGAGTTCGTATGGGGTGGAATTGCCGGAGCTTTTGGGGAAGGAATGATGCACCCGATTGATACCATTAAAACTCGCATTCAAAGCCAAGCCATTCTCAGTGGGTCTCAGGTAGCAATATCAAACAATGATAAATAATCATTCCCCATTGATTCTCTGTGATTGAGTTGTTACAAATTACAAAATATATAGATGACTGCAACTGTAATTTGATTGTTTCCAGAACCAGAAAAGTGCATTACAGATGATCCAAACTGTTTGGGCTAAAGATAGTTTAGCTGGTACATCATTTCCTCTTGAATTTTTTTTTTTCCATTGGGTTAATATTAATCTGGAGTTCTGTATTCATCATCAGAAGTTGGTTCTGACATAATTGATTTCTATGGCAGGATTTTATAGAGGAGTAGCACCAGGAATCACGGGATCTCTTGCTACTGGAGCTACATATTTTGGGGTCATAGAGTCCACAAAAAAGTGGATTGAACATTCCCATCCAAGTCTTAGTGGCCACTGGGCACATTTCATTGCTGGAGCTATAGGTAACCTTGCTTCTACCTTTGCCTTTTTCCTTTCACTTTGAGTTGGATTGTCATTAGTCATCTGTGTTTATTGGAGTGTTGCCACTTGCCACACCTTCGGACTCAAAAATAAATTATTCTCTCTTTTTTCTTGTTTAGGTGATACATTAGGTTCATTTGTATATGTCCCATGTGAAGTGATAAAACAACGCATGCAGGTCCAAGGCACTAGGAAGTATTGGACTTCTGTTGTATCAAAAGAAGGCTCCCACATGACACAGGGCATGAACACATATGGTTACTATTCAGGAATGTTTCAAGCTGGCTGCTCTATTTGGAAGGAGCAGGGGCCAAAGGGTTTATATACAGGGTACATTTTGATTTTTTTTTTTTTTTAAATTTAAAATTTATCTGGATGCATAATTCAACATGTTAATTTAAAAAAAAAAAAAGAAAAGAAAAGAAAAGAAAAAAGAACTAGTTAAGTCTAATTGATACGATCTCTAGCCCTTATTGTAAAGTTATTTGTGATTATTTTTGCAGATACTGGTCTACACTTGCTAGGGATGTGCCATTTGCTGGTTTAATGGTACAATGTCATTGCTCTGAATGTTCAAGGATAATCCTTTTTTTTTTTTGCTTGAACAATTTTAGTCATGTAGCAAACTTTGTGTGAATCTTATGTGAGGCCTGATGTAAGACATACCTGAAGAGTGGAGACTGCATTTAATGCCCCATCCAATGTAGTTTTGTGGTTCATAGGGAGGAAAGAAGTTATGGCTAATGAGTTTGGTGAAGAGTAAGGATATAATGATGCATTTAGATCATGAGAGAAGCAACATAAAGAGGATTCTTAGGGTGGTTTAGACAATGAGATAAACTGGTAAACATTGCTTGGAACCTGAAGGGGTGGTTTGGTTCTTGGGGGAGGATTTGGATTTAACAACCCCTTAGTGAAGGGAATATTGATCTGCTTTTGTACTAGACAAGTTGCAGAGGTCTCTTGTGGCTTCTGACTTCTGAGTCCCTTAGGGCTCTAAGTAGATGTGTCTGTCATGCCAGTTTGGCATTTCAGCCCAAACCTGGCCTGGGTCAAACCTCAGTTTGTTGATAGGCCAGATGATTTATCCAAGAAGCAGACATTGACAATCACACTTATACTACGTATTAAAGTTCTTGGGTTTAGCGAATGATTTTACTCAGAGCTTCTAATTTTCATCTTACAGGTTACTTTCTATGAGGCCTTCAAAAATATGACAGAATATGGAAGACAGAAATGGTTTCCCAACTCAAATTTGCAATTAAATAGCTCTCTTGAAGGGCTCTTGTTGGGAGGACTGGCTGGGGGTAAGCATTTCATGGTGTTGTGACCAAATGCTACTCGTGTATAAGTGTATTGCATTTGAATTATGTAGAACCATGCAACTGATGTTTATTCTGATTTCAATTGCACATTACAGGTTTGAGTGCATATCTCACCACACCCTTGGATGTTATTAAAACAAGATTACAAGTGCAGGGGAAAATAGTAAGGTATTCCTTCAATCATCATGCTCTTGATCTTTATTTTTATTCCTTCTATCACCACACATCCACTTTCACAAAAGGTCATCACTGGTATGTAATGACATAATAGCTGCTTTGTCTAATTTTAGAGATCAAAAGACCCTTGATTTTTGGCATAGTTTCACGATCATTAGCATTACCCTTTCTGTATCTGGAAAGACCAAGTAGACAGCTCGTTGGCATGACAATCTGACATCAACATCTTGAGTTGGGAACTATCAACTATGCAGTGTTTGGCAAATATGAAATTGTCTCAAAAATCCTCTTGTTTGTCTTATATAACACCAACAACTGTGATGATCATCGTTTAATGTCTTCTCTTCTCTTCAAATTCTGTGCATTTCCAGGTATAGTGGCTGGTCAGACGCAGTTCATAAGATATGGGCAACTGAAGGTTTAAGAGGGATGTTCAGAGGCAGTATTCCCAGAATCACATGGTACATCCCAGCATCTGCTCTCACCTTCATGGCCGTAGAGTTTCTGAGAGAACAGTTCAACGAAAGACTGGACAACAATAAACTCCCAGAAATCACAAGTGTATCAATAGACAAAAAAGATTCAACATTTCAAGAGGTATCATAGAACATCGCATTCTACACTGATGATTTCACCACCATATGTTACTTCCCCTGAGATTCTCGTTAATTCGACGTTGAGACTGCCATGTTATGCTGAGGAATGCCCCAAGATTGTATGGTTTTGATGTAAATATTACAAATAATCTTGCGTACTCCCCAATGTTTGAACATGGAATATATTGTTTGTTTGTTTGTTTATTCGTGGATTATGCATCCTCATATGGCACGTGGGCCCTCTGGAAGAATATTCAACATTCTTGGAATGGGAATATTCCATGTTGGGAATGTTGTCGGATAGTTTTTTTATCAGTTAGGTTTCTCAATTTTATCAAACTATATATTGAACTCTATAAATCCATTCTTAGGACTTAGGAGTATGTAGAAAGTTTAATTTTAAAATTTGACACTTAGTAGGACAGCATGCATTTTTATCCTCCTAGTATTTAAAGAGTTACACAACTACAGACAGAACACAAAAGATCCATCCGACAACATTACTAATATATGATTAACGTTCTCCAAAGTACTAATATACAAATTAAAATAAAAATAAAAATAAAAAAGCAGGGGGCTGTCCAAAGATATGATACTCCTTGCACACCTGATAGGATAGTAGTAGCCGCTCACATCCATTCATCATTCATTCATTCCCATCACTGCACATCAGCAATATAATTCTGAAATAATAAGGAAATTCTACGGTGTGTATACGTTTTTAAGATACGTAATGTCAAAATTAAACGTGACAAATTAAAATTATTACCATAATATAGAAGTTATTATTCGAGCCACCATGATGCTACAACATAGAATATGAGGGTGATGAGGGGGAGGATGATGGTCCCTTGTTGAGAAATCCCACCGTGGCTCACGTCTGTGTTCATGCCCGTACCCGATGGACCTAAGCCGTTGTTGATGCCGCCGCCAAGAGAACCGCCGGTGGGAGTTGTCACGATCGGGGAGCCGGTGGAAGACGTGGATGTGGATGGCAGTCCGGTGGAAGGGGTGTTAGTAGTGGGACTGGTTGTTGTTGTGCTGCCGCTACCACCACCACCACTGTGCAAATGAACCACCCAAGATTATCACAAATTAGCCTCATATATCATAGCAGTAAATAATGACATAGTAATCTTATATTCCGTGAACTAAATGCCCTTCATTTATTCATGAGTGACTGATTTCACCCAAAGACGTAAAGATTGAATCTTGATAACTATAATACGTGTGGGAGTTTTGCCATCTTGTTGTAGTGGTGATTTCTTGTGGGTACCAGGTAATGGTTCTTTCACCTAAGTAGTCGTTGATTCACTGTGATTTAATTTCTCCAGAATTCTTATAAGGTGGGTGTGGGAGGGACATTATGAGGATGTGAGGTGAACCCTAGGTGACACAAACAGTTGACAAACTTTACTATAGAACTGACAACCTAAAACTACAGTTGATTTCCAACAAGGCCTTGGGATATGGTTTGGACTGAAACCTAACAGCTATTGGATACAACATGTGTGCACAGCCTTCAAGAAATCATATTTACAACAGCCACCACTCATACTATATGCATAAATATTTGCACCACCAAATACTGCTTTTGCAGCTTCAGTGTGGAAAGGACAGTCCTACTTCACACTGTCCACTTGCCTTTATACCCCCACCAACCTTTACAAAGGCCAAGAATTGTCCAAGTCTCTAGGGTAAATGAGGGGCACTATTGTCTTTTCAATACAGTTGCTTTCACTTTCCTTAATCCTTATCTTGCCCTTTGAGCAAAAGGAGCTTTGGATGCTCTCAGGCCAATAATTGCACCAAAAACAAAATTTGGTGTAAATTTGTGAGTTTCACCGAAGTATATCTTGAACCGCATAACCCTATTCGCTAGGTTCATAAGGAGGTAAAGCGTATATGACCAACATTAAAACCCACACCTGACTGTACACTTCTGCGCAAAAAGAACGTAACTCTAACACCAATCCCAGTTCAACTTGAGAAGTCTAACTCCAATCTAGGAAGCTCAACTCTAAATTATATATGGAGAATTGATGATAACAATTTAAACCTTTTATAGTCAAAGACACCATCATCATCATGCAATTATGATCTATGAAATGAGAGACAAAAAGGAGCCACATTTAGATTAGATCAAAAGCAGAGAAGATTGGGGAAGAGTGAATAGATAGATTTTACTTGCATGGTGTTATGCCAAAGGTAAAAGCTTCATTGTTTAATCTGCTAATTAAACTTTATTCTGATTTGGGAGATGTTTGTCCCACTAAAGTAGAAAGGGAAAGAAGGGGGCCCCACCCATTACTAGAAGGCTCCTACTAAAGCAAACACAGCTTTAGACATCATAGGAAACCTAGCCTAAATAGTAGTAAATATACTAATGTTGTTCAAATAAGTGTATTTTTAACTAGTAGGAGTGGCTAATTGATTACTTGAAGGGCCTACAATTTCTCCTTGGGATGTGTGAAAGAATCCCACTTTCATTTGAAAATTGAAAACTGATTTATCAAAATATGGATGATAACAGATCAAGTAATACCAAATATCTGACCTCTTAAATCCTAATAAGAGGTGCTTGAGTAGTTGATAGTCAAGTTTGAATGCCAATGAATTAGGTAATATCATATATTTGACTCTCTTCAATCCATATAAAAAAAATTAATAAGAGAAGTAGACATGATTTTGAAAGAAAATCAGATTCCTAACAAAGGCAGAAGAATGGTCCCCACCAAAAAGACTTATTTGCACAAACATTCAACACCATTTTTTTGTTATATTCAACTTGGCCATAATTTGACTGTCATAAAATGGCCAATAAACTACTGCCAGAAGGACCCCAGATAAGACACCACAAAAAACTTTACTGTAGGGCAGCCGTCAAGTTAAACACAACGTTACAAGTTTTACTTACCGTGAAAGCGGTCTATTAGTTTTACTTACCGTGAAAGCGGTCTATTGGCCTTATTGGTTTCAACTGATCAGCTATGAACAACCTAGACTAATTTACCTCGGAGTTTACCTAAACTTTACTGTAATATTACAAAATCACCATATACCCAACTTAAGAATAAGCAATTATATTGGTGTATATACTGCAGAATATATCACTCAGTTAAGCAGTCATAGTGTCATACCTTGCACTAGCAGGATAAACACAGCCAGTCACACCTATAAATGACACCAAAAAACAGCAAATTAATACCAAGAGTTAACATCCATGGAAATATTGAGACCAAGAAAGTTAGGGTTTTTGTTAAAAAAAAAAAAAAAAGAAAAAAAGTTAGGGTTTTGTGTTGGGAGCTCACTAGGGTCAGAGGTGGTGACAGAGGCAGTGCTGGCAAAGTCACATGCCCCAGCAGCTTGGCCCCTTTTCTGGAAATAGCTGTTGACTGCATAGTTGCAGTGAGCTCTCACTGAGTTGGGATTGTAGCATTGGCCATTTGGTTTAATGGGGTTGCAGTCTGCCCCTGCTCCACAGGCATAGTCCAGTGTCTTCTGCAATGCGGAATCCCCCATTTCCTTGCAAACACACCATGTTGCACCTGCCAAGATTCCCCATGAAACAAAAAGGGTTCAAGAAATATGCACATTTTCAGTTTCTCAAAAGCAATAAAAAAATAAATATCAAGATTGGAACTTTTTCAAGTGGGAACATCAGTATATAGTTTGTCACATAGAGGAATGGTAACTGAGGCAAATGCAGAAAGGATACAGGGAGAGATTCAAGAAAGAACACATACATAGCATGGGTTTTCAAGAAAGATCTTAGCTTTAAACTGATACACAAAAATAAGGCCAAAAAAGAAGCAGAGATCTTACTTGAGTGACCAGCCATGGCCATAAGGAGCAGTGCAAACAGCAAGGAAGCCATGACAGTAGTGAGAGGACAACACAAGGTGGCTCTATGGGGTGTTGAGGAAGTATATGGAATGGGTGCTCAGAATGGTGATAAAAAGGCTGCTGAGCAGAAGAAGATGTAGTGGGAGTGAGAAAGAGAGAGGGGGGTGTGTTTGGGAAGTGATGGATCTTTCAGGCAGAAAATACAAATGGCAAAGGTGTGTATGTGTTGTGTAATGTAATGGTGGAGGATGGTAACAGGCAGGCTGCTAGTACATGATGATATAGGTGGTGAGTTGGAAGTGGACCAGCCTGGTCTCTGGTGTCGGTTTGTGATTTATCACTTTTACTTTTAGTAATTTTCTTTCTCACTTTTTTGCTATCCACAAGAGAGATGGAGTAGGGGGCTTTGGTTCAAATGTGAGATGCCACTACATCAACAGTAGATAATAGGACTATGGAAGTATAGAGCCATAAAACTTGGCTCAACCAGTCAAGTTTTTAGGTGTTTGATGCTCAAATGACTTCATTTGCATGTTTCTATCCTTTAATGTTCTACATTAAAGTACAAAAATTAGCCATTTGCATCTGAATAGGATTAAAAAATTAGTCCCATGAACAATTCAGTTAATCACAGATTGACAGCAGTACAGAGCAACTCAATTCAGTTAGTTACAGATTGACAGCAGTACAGAGCAACTCAATTAGTCACAGACTCACCCAAAGCAGCTCAGTCGATCACGGACTGACAGCGGTGCAGAACAGCTCAGTTGAGTCGGTCAATTGGTCTCAGACTCACCCAGAAGAGTTCAGTTGATCATAGACTCGTAGTAGTGCAGAGCAGCTCAGTTGGTTTTGGAAGAAAAATTAACTATTTGCATCTTTAATTTGAACAACTGAGAGGATATAGTAGTGGGACCTACTTTTGTCGCTGTCTGCTTTCGGCTGCTAATGTCTCGAGGCTAGAGAATAAGATACATACATAAATGTATTGGAGAAGTCTAACTACAATCTAAGTTTAAACATTTAAAAACACAGCCGCTTTGAGAGCTTTCTCTTAAAACAAACAATACAATTAAGAAAGATTATTTATACAGAAAGCAAAACACTCTCATCAAGGAAGACAAACAACCTTAAAGAAACATTCTTTTCCATACACATTAACATGTTACTATCTGGCATTGTGTTTCTTCAATCCTCCATATCAATATCATCGTCAATTTCTTCGATTTTCAACTTTTTCACAGCTTGGGATGCATCACTCCTAGGGCCACTGGGGATGTCAATAAGGATATCGGCTTTCTGTCCCGTGGCAGCATTCACAAGCCCTCCATATTCCACCTCGTACCTAAGCTCCCCATCAGCCCCGGCATCAATATAGACTGTCGAGTTTTCGTCTATCTCCTCCTTCACAAGCATCTTTGACAGCTCTGTCACTACCTTCTTCTCCAACCATCTCCTAATCGGTCTCGCACCATAAACCTTGAATGAAGAGTAAGGAAAACAGGGTGGGTTTGTTAAGCAATGGATGATATATATAACCATATACATAGTAGATGGGTTCGAGCCTCTTTGTGTTTCAGTAAGTTGAGAAAGTAGTTAAGAACAGATATTGCATTGTAACAGAATCAGTAGTACTAAAAAAAAAGTGCATTCACTTACTGGGTCATAGCTCTGTGCCAGTATAACATCCAAAGCTGCCTCGCTTACGCCCAATGCAATGCCTCTCTCGGCTAGACGAGCTGCCACGTCTTTTAGTTGAAGGCGGCACACTTTCCTCAATTGCTCATGAGATAAAGGATCAAAGACTACAATCTCATCGAGGCGATTCAACAACTCGGGCTTGAAGTGTTTCCTCACCTGTCAAAATTGTAATATGTGATCATAATTGGTGACTTGTACGTTGTTGCTTCAATCTAATTAACAATATTTGTTCGTGCAAACGCAATTTCCACCTCAAAGGCTATTACAACTTACCTCCTGCATCACTTTTTCACGAGCACTCTCCATGCTGCATTTGCCCACAAGTCCTCGTAAGAGGTACTCAGCTCCAAGATTCGAAGTCATTATGATAACAGTATTAGTAAAATCGACTGTACGACCCTGTCCATCAGTTAACCTTCCGTCATCCAGAACTTGAAGTAAGGTATTGAACACGGTTGGATGAGCTTTCTCTACTTCGTCAAAAAGTACAACACTGTAAGGTCGCCTCCTTACAGCTTCTGTAAGCTGACCACCTTCCTCGTGTCCAACATAACTGAAAATGGTATATCAGTGTAAGCATCATAACTAAAATAACTACCTGCAATATATCAACTGTAATAAATGTCAAAGATCTGGCTCGACTTACCCTGGTGGAGCTCCAATTAGTCGGGCGATTGAATGTTGCTCCATGTACTCAGACATGTCGATCCTAATCATCAATTTGTCATCGTCAAACAACTGCTCTGCGAGAGCTTTTGCAAGCTCGGTTTTACCAACACCAGTGGGCCCCAAGAAGAGGAATGAACCAGTGGGTTGTTGTGGCCTTCCTAATCCCGCTCTAGACCTCAACACCGCCTCCGCAACAGCACTAACCGCATGATCTTGTCCCACCACTCGTTGGTGCAACCGCTCAGCGAGGCCGATCAATCTCTCTTTATCGTTCTGACCAAGCCTTGTGACAGGTATACCTGTCCAGCGGCTCACTACTTCTGCAATTTGATCTGGTCCAACAGCCTCGGTTAACATCGTGCCATCTTTATCCTCCTCTGATCTATTCTCGAGCTTTGCTATAGCGGCTTCCACCTCTTCAATTGCCCCGTATCTCAAATCTGCAGCTCTAGCAAGATCATATCTCCTCTCAGCTTCTTGTAAAGCAATCATAAGCTCATCCCTCTTCTGCTTGAGCCGACGGAGCTCATCAATTCGCTCCTTTTCCTTGGTGTATTTCATCAATAGAGGTTGGAGCTTGTCCCTCAAGTCATCAAGTTCTTTCCTCACCTAAAAGTTAGTAATTAATTACAGCATTAGCATATGCATACAAAATATAAAACTCATCATAGGCAAGAACAATGTTTGAAGATTATCCTTACTTCAACAAGTCGAGCTTTACTAGCCTTGTCTTTCTCCTTTTCGAGTGCATGAAGTTCTACTTCCAACTGAATCCTTTTCCTCTCCAGATTATCAATCTCTTCGGGTTGACTATCAAGCTGGACTCTCACATTGGCACAAGCCTCATCTACTAAGTCAATAGCATTATCTGGTAAATGTCGTCCTGATTTCAAAATTTAAGGGCATCTAGTCAGTAACGAAGTGAGCAAAACATATCATACTAGAAAAACACAGAAGTAGAGGAACAAGTACATCAAAACCAAAAACATAATGCATCTGAAAACTTCAATTTTTGTATTGTGGTGACCACAGAGATTTTATCTAAGTTAGAGATGCAAGAATCTGTACCTGTGATGTATCGAGCAGAGAGTTGGGCGGCAACCACAAGGGCTCTGTCCTGAATCTTTACACCGTGATGTCCTTCATACCTCTCCTTCAACCCTCGTAGGATACTGATTGTGTCAGCTACACTAGGCTCAGCAACATAAACCTGTTGGAAACGCCTTTCGAATGCAGCATCCTTCTCCACGTATTTTCTGTACTCCTCTAGTGTCGTGGCTCCAATGCACCTCAATTGGCCCCTAGCTAGCATTGGCTTGAAGAGGTTGGCAGCATCCATAGACCCCTCGGTCCGTCCAGCGCCCAAAACCAAATGTATTTCATCGATGAAGAGAATCACTTTCCCTTCTGCTTCCTCAACTTCTTTTAGAACAGCCTTCAGCCTCTCTTCAAACTCGCCTCTATACTTTGCTCCAGCCACCAATGCTCCCATATCCAACGCTATAAGTCTAACATCGGCAAGATTACTTGGAACATCGCCTCTAACAATCCGTTGCGCTAAGCCTTCAACAACTGCTGTTTTCCCAACCCCGGGCTCTCCAATAAGAACTGGATTGTTCTTTGTCCTTCTTGAGAGAATCCGAACAACCCTTCGGATCTCCTCATCCCTACCAATCACAGGATCAAGCTTTCCCGCCTGCTCCACAAGATCAGGGCCATAAGTCTTGAGTGCTTGGAATGTAGTATCCCCTGAAGCACTCTCAACCTTTCTCCCCTCCTTTCCTCGAAGCTTCTCAACCTCAGATTTCACTCTTGTTGCACTAACCCCTGCTTCTTTCAAAAGGTCCCCAATTTGGGAATCCTCCAACAGCCCCAAAATCAACTGATCAACAGCCAAATGCGTGTCCTTCCGGGACTTCTGCAATCCCTGAGCCCGACGAATTGCCTTGATCAATGAAGTACCAGCCGGGACTTCATCAGGAGGCGGATTCTGAGAGGGCAACTTCTTCAACGCCTGATTGAATACCCTCTCAACCGATTTGGCCCCTTCCTCACCACCACTGGCATTGACAATCGCTTGCCAAAAAACACCATTATGATCAGAAAGCAAGAACACAGCCACATGCAAGGGTATGATTTGAGCATGCCCTGCGTTCATGGCCAGCTCATGAGCCCCAACAAGGGCTTCATTAGTCTTGTGAGTGAACTTCTCCGGATTCATCACACTAATTTTATAAAATATTACTGCAACAACAGAATACACAAAATGATCAGAATGCTACTGAACTTCTCGCACGCTCGCATCATATCCAGTGATTTCTTTGAGAACAACAGCACAAAGATTGGAACTAAACTACACAATTAAAGGAGCTGCTAAACAGATAACCACAGAAGCATTCATAATACAAATAACATTATTCACTAACAGAAACAAATATAAGCTTTAAAAATCGCAAAGTTCATGACAATTTAATCTAGTCAATATACAAATGCGCAATCCAGAGCACTATGCATGATTTCATTGCAAAAAAAAAAAAAAAAAAGCAGACACCCATCGTAATAAGACTAAGCGAAAAAAAGAACTGAAATGTGATTGTCGATGATCCGATACTAAATATGGATAGATCACGTACCTTGTGAACAACGAAGAATTATAGATTGCTTTTTTGTGTAAGTGCTTGAATTGTTTTGTGCAGAGAATTTGGAAGTGCGTTTTCAGATGGGAGAGAACAGAAGAGAGATGTCTCATTTTTGTTAAGCTGAGAAGAGAAGTCTAGAAACGAAGTAGAAACCACTAGATTTTTCTTTACTACTGTATTACGCATACGCTCGATTCTTCTGGATTATTTAAAGCTCGCCGCCATCGTTTAAAGCCAATAGTTAATTGAAAAAAAATAATAATAATTACGGGTCCGTCTGAGCGCGAAATCTGCACCTCAGGTGCATCACTATTTTCTAGTGGGGCCCACCCCAACCTGCAAAAATTTTAATCTACAGGAGAAAGAAACCAAAAAATTTTAATTTACACGAGAAAGAATCCAAAAAACACCCCTTCCCATTTGTTAAAAGTTCAAAGCATTGAGTTTTACTATTCTAAAATCCAACCTAAACACACTATTATGGAAGGCCTAATAATTTATTACAGTTATTTTGGTAAAAATTGATGAGGTGTGGATAAAATGTGTCTATATAATAGAACCTCAACTCAATTTCATGAGATTTTTGGGACATAAAATTTACCTTACCGCCACAAAATTTGTCTCTACACATCAAACTTGTTGAGTTCATGTACAGACAAATTCTCCCACATATTTTTGTGCACACAGAAGAAATTTCTGGACAAACTATAACTCAACCGTAACTAATTAACATGAGATTTAAACAATAAAGTATAAGCGTGGTATAAGAAAACATCTCACACAGTCTTAGTGCCATAAAGTGTGCCTAACGAAATAAGTATTGACTATATATTTACATGATGCCAACAAATGTGCACATGAATTAACAACTACAACAACATGAAAGAGGAGGCATGTTATAAGGATCCGATGTTGCTGACTGAAAGCAGTAGCCATTAGGCAGCCAACTTACCTATAAATGCCCAAAAGAAACAGTATACATAGAGATATCAATAAATAAATATATATAACCACAATGTTCTAAGTCTTGCTTATTTCTCACACCTAATTACTCTTTAGCATCAACAGTAAAGACATATTCCTTGTCAAAACCCACATAAGAATCACACTTGAAATGGAGTGTATACGTCTTCTTCCCAGCTTTTGCAGGCGCAGCAAAGTTAAGTATGACTGTGGACTTCCTTTGGACACTCATCATCACCCTCTTAATGGCAAGCAGCTTATTGCTTTTGGGATCACCAACCACAACCCACCATCCTTCATATTTTTTCACAGGATACCTAGGTGCCAAAACTGGTGCCACCTCTGTTGTTCTCCCAACCGTTACCTTCAAACTGATGTCTTCCCCGCTAGCCCTCACATTCTCGCTGCCTACCACTTCGTACGACATGTCTATGTTGGGAAAGCAGTGGCTACATCGTGCAATGTCCATCAGCTGAGTGTCCGGCATTTGCAACAGCTCACGCCTCTCGCCATCTTCCATTTCCAACAAATCAGAAACTGTCTCGATACTCTTGCCAGGATTCTCCTGGCACTTCTTGGCTAGCTCTTTAGTGAGATGTGGGAGCTGGAGTAGCATTGAATCACATTCCCACATGGCTTGGGTCACCATTTGGCTCACTTCCATAGCGAGGAGTGCAAGGCTGAGCCAACCGTTAGTAGAAATAACATCAACCATGGCCCCAAGAAGCCTACTAGCATAAAGAATCACCTGTTGTTGGTCAGCAGCCAGATTTTCTTCACCCACCATCTGCCTACAGAAGTGGGCCTGCAGTAGAGCATTAGCTTTCACGCATGGATCTGAGTACTTTGGATTCCCAAAAGAGTAGCGATGCTCATTAACCAGACTTCTTATCAACTCCTCTTCGCCTGGCCGAATAGGAAGCTGTTGGTACTCTGAAGCTGCTGTCAGAATTTCCAGTAAACCCTTGAGCTTTGTTGTGGGTGTCAAAGAACTACTAAATTGGTCTACAGTTGTATAATTAATGTAGTAATTTGATGCTATCACCCCAAGATTATTTGGTGAAAGTAAGTAGTCAGCAAAACAAGTAACACATCTGCTGGCTACCAGATCACTCGATGTTTTCCTCACAATCACTGAAAAGTGGTCCAACCAGCTTCTATCATCAACAACACCCTGCAAATTGTAGTAATTTGGATTCTGAGTGAGCCTTCTGTACATGAAACTCCTGCCTAGGTAACCAACTGCGTCCAGTCTGTTTTGGATAACTTCAGAAACCACCTCAGCATTCAAATGATCATGGAGATAGTGTTGCAACTGGCTTTCAACAGGGAATAATGCTTCAAACAAAAAGTTCCTGCAGTAATCTTTCCCTGTCGCCCCATTTTCCCTGCCATCACAGTGCTGTGTTCCCATAACCATCACCAGGTTTGCTGAAAAGGGTAGTCCACAACACATTGAACTGCTAATGACACATACTTGCGCCAATCCATTTTTGAACACCGTCTTCACTATGTCTTGATCAGTCTTAGCCAAGCCCTCATGCAAGTAACATACCCCATATTTCAATGCTTCTTTCAACTCGTGTTCCTCAATGCTTTCAACAAAAGGCAGCTCCACCCGATTTGCACATTGCGATCTCAAATAAGTTTTCAAACGAAAAACAGCCAGATTTACACGCTTTCTTGAAGGAACATAAACAATAGCAGGTTTCCCACTGCTTACATGCTGTACAATTGCAGTATAAATTGAAGTATAAATGTGGTTTTCCTTATCTAGCAGAGCCTCTGAATTGGCAAAATCAGCATCCTGGATCTGTGTTCCAAGGGGCACAGGCTTGGGACCAATGGGAAAGCTGAAAAGTCCATTAGAGGTAGCCCCAATCCATTCTCCCAAATCCCTGGCATTCACCACAGAAGTTGATAAAGCAACAATGCGGATCTTCTTCTCGAGTTGACTTGCAATATATCTCATCCTGGCAACAATCACTTCCAAGACATGACCACCCTGATCACCAATCCGGTGGAGCTCATCAACAATGAAAAGACTGACTTGCTGCACATGTTTCCACTGTTTCCAGCAACGGGATAAAGCATCCCATTTCTCAGGTGTGCTAATAACAACTTGTCCCTCCTCGAGAAGTTTCAGGTCAGTAGTTGTCTCCCCAGTGAGTTCAACAACTCTGACCCCTAGGCCATCACCAAACTTCTTCTTCCAATCACTATAACGCTCCTTAGCAAGACCCTCTCTTGGAGCTATATACACTACACGCATGACACTGTCCGACAATCCTTTCTGATGATCCCTCAAAATTGAAAATTCTGAGCATATGGTCTTCCCACTACCTGTTGGGGCTGCAACCAATACATTGTCATCAGAATTGTATAAGACATTAAAGACTTTAGTTTGGACTGGGTTGAAATGTTTGAATTCTTGATAAAAGGCTTCATACGCAGGATTTCTCAGGGCATCCACAGGCAGGGGTTGCACGTCTACTAGCACAGTAGGAAGAGGAATGTTTTCTGGCAAAACGAGATGCTGGAAGGAACCTGGAATACCAAAATCAAATCCTAACCACACATCACAAACCACTTGAATGAAGAATTGAGGTTGTAGACACGTATAACGAGAGCACCTCTTTTTGCCATGTCCAGAGGGAATTGGCTGTGATGAAAAAAGAGAATGTATATCCATAGTCATCTCCATAACTCTACCAAAGTTTCTGATATCAAGTAAGGACCAAAGGGACTTTGGTGGTTCTTGAGAACTTGAATTGCCATTGTACTTGAACCTTTTGAAATCCTGTGAATGAGACATCTGAAAACCTGTAATTTTAGGGGCAAAACAAAATTATTTCAGTAATTTACCTAAGCCATGAAATCTCTTCTTCTTGTTGTGTTCAAATAAAACGTTTAGTTTACTGGGCACCTTGAACAATAATTATGACAACAATGATAACCATATAATAATAAATATGCATTGAAAAGAATCCAAAAATTCTATCTTCAATAACACTCTAGATTTTGTGTTCAAGGGAACACTCTAAATCGTCAATAACATTCAAGATTTGGTGTTCAAAGGAATTCTTAGTTATCTATTCGGATATTAAATACAACAGCCAACAAAACACATGAATAAAATTCTGCAAATTAACCTAGAACATCAGTACAGTCGGCGAAGAGCGTACCTGAATGACTCAGAGGGAGGCTTGTGCGGTTCATATAGATGAGAAGAAGTTAGGGATTGTTTTATAGTCCCTATTTTAATATTTAGGCATTAGCTTTTGTTTCCTAATAATAAGAAGTTAGGGATTGTTTTATAGTCCGTATTTTAATATTTAGGCATTAGCTTTTGTTTCCTAATAATAATAATAATATTATTATTATTATTACTAGTATTTTTGCCCGTGCGTTGCACGGAATGGATTTGTTATAATATTTAAAGAATATTTGGATCAATATACAATTATATATATTATAACATCGAATATTATATAGCGCAATTGATGAAATTGATTGGATCGATTATGTTTCTGATGTTTTCCTTTGAATTAGAACAAATAATTGTCCAATTACCCGGGCGTGGATACATTTTTTTTTATTATATATTGAGATAATAAAAATAAAGATGAAATTATAAAAAATTCTAATATTGAACGTATACATTTATTTGATTATAAGATTAGTACAAAAATATTACTCAATTAATTGAATAATATATGACTTGTTTGTCTAAAATTATCTTAAAAAGATCTATAAGTAATATGACTTATATAATTATATTATTACTAAAATAAATATGAGAAAATGAGAAATAAATTAATTGTAATTATTATAAAAATAAATTCAACGACTAATGCTTAACTTAATTGTCATAATAATTTTTAGGCAATTATTATTAGTCAATTACACTAATATATGTGTAATTGTACTTTTATACTTTAAGTATATTCATTCCCCATATTGCATTTAGTTTTATCTTCCTCCACCATATTTGAATGAATTAATTTTAATTATTATAAAAATCTAACAACCCATGTTCAATTAATTTTTTTAAAGTTTAAATAACTTAGAGTTTTCAAAAGGAAAGTATAATTAATTATTAAAGTTTTTAAATAACTTTCAGTCAATTAGTAATATCCTTTTATTTTCCCGATAAATGATTTTACTTTTATTAATAGTGTTGATACGTGAGTATACATATTATCAATTTATAGATATTAGTTAATTTCTATTTTACATTTTCTTAACAAATAAGCTTTATTAATTATTTGACCAATAAAATATTTCATTAATTGACTACAAAAGTTTAGGCGGGAAATGAAATAGGAGGATTTTACTTTTTTATATATAGTATAGAATATAGATTACGATCTTTTCATATTTTAAATCAATTAGTAATATCATTTTTCTCGGAATAATGGTCAAATAAACCACTGAACTACACACAAAACTGCAATTAGGCCATCGAACTCAAAAAGAATGCAATTGGATTCCTGAACTATATAAACTCATGCAATTAAGTATAAATTGACATGTTTTCAAAAAAAAAAAAAAGTCCAAATTGACTTGTTTACCTACAATTGTGATGACATGGTGGTTACTAATTTTAAAATAAACTTTTTAAATAATATTAATTAAAATAATTAAATAATAATAATAATAAAATTAAAAAAAAACAGACGTCTCTGGTAGTTCTTCTGTTTTTTTTTTTTAATTATTAGTGCCGATTGTTATGTGTAAATTAATATTAGGCAACCTTATCTAGGAAAAATAAAAAGAATTACGTAGTAATATTTATCTAATTTTCGTTCCATTTTTAATTGATGATGTAGAATATTATTATTGAAATATTTCCGTTTCATTTTTAATTTCCGTTCCTTTTTTAATTTATCTTTAATATTGTGTATAATATGCCTTTATTATTTATGATGTAGAATGTTTTCCTTTATTAATTAAATTGCAATGATATGACCATTTCCTTTTTCATTTTAGTTAATTATGAATATATTTTTTTACAGTCAATTATTAATATTCATTTTCTTTTATATATTCAATCAATTAGTAACATCAGATTCATTTTTAGTCGATTTTTTTTTTATTTTCAGTTAATTAGTCAATTAGAATAATGGATCCACTGGTATTTTAACCTAATTTATGTTCTATTTTTAATTAATGATGTAGAATATTATTATTGAAATATTTTCATTCTATTTTTAATTTACCTTTACTATTGTTTAAAATTTAAAATATGCCTTTACTATTCTTATGTTTTTATATATAGTATAGATTAATATTATGCTAATTATGACGTCCATGTATTATGAATAAGTATGGTAATTAAGGAGTATTTATTATTATTAAAAAATAATGTATATTTTAATTTCGTTTAATTATGGACGTAATATGTGTATATTTAATTTTCTTTAATTTTATCCGTAATATATATGTGTATATTTAATTTTCTTTAATTATGTCCGTAATATGTGTACCATTAATTTCTTTAATTGATATTATGTCCGTAATATGTGTACCATTAATTTCTTTAATTGATTTTATGTCCGTAATATGTGTACCATTAATTTCTTTAATTGATTAGATAAAATTACGGTGTGTACCATTAATTTCTTTAATTGATTAGATAAAATTACGGCAAGTACCATTAATTTCTTTAATTGATTAGATAAAATTACGGCAAGAATAAAAAACCGTTTAATAAAAGTATAATGTTTGAACTAATTTCTCAATGACCATAATTATTAAGATAATCTGTGAATTGAAATAATTTACATAATTGTATGGACGTAATAATATGTGAATTAGCATAATAATACGTGAATTGAAATAATTATCATAATTTTGTTAATCTCCTCTAATTATGGATGTATTATGTGTATTATCAATTTCGTTAACTGATTTGATAAAATTTATATTACGAACAACAATATTAATTCATTAGTTGCCATAATTTTTAAGATTTTATTCAAAAGTAATCAAATGAAATGCACGGGTAATTGACATTATCTGAAGTAAAAATATATAAAATTATCATAAGAATGAAATCTCTATGTTTAATGACCATAATAAATTTAGATGTTAAATATAGTTGGTAATTACCACGGGTTATTTAGATGGTAAATAGTATATGGTAATTACCTATATAGATTAGCATATTAAACGGATTAACATATGGAACAATGTNGTTTGAACTAATTTCTCAATGACCATAATTATTAAGATGTTATTCCAAAGTAACCATTAGCATAATTTTATATGTGTAATAATCTGTGAATTGAAATAATTTACATAATTGTATGGACGTAATAATATGTGAATTAGCATAATAATACGTGAATTGAAATAATTATCATAATTTTGTTAATCTCCTCTAATTATGGATGTATTATGTGTATTATCAATTTCGTTAACTGATTTGATAAAATTTATATTACGAACAACAATATTAATTCATTAGTTGCCATAATTTTTAAGATTTTATTCAAAAGTAATCAAATGAAATGCACGGGTAATTGACATTATCTGAAGTAAAAATATATAAAATTATCATAAGAATGAAATCTCTATGTTTAATGACCATAATAAATTTAGATGTTAAATATAGTTGGTAATTACCACGGGTTATTTAGATGGTAAATAGTATATGGTAATTACCTATATAGATTAGCATATTAAACGGATTAACATATGGAACAATGTAATAAAAAAGGAAAGAAGCCTTTTAGATAAAATATATTAGGAATAATATCAATTAAATAAAATATCATAGGAATTTCTCAATTCTATATTTATAATTACCTTTATAAACAGATTTAATAGGAAAATTTAGTTACAAACTTATATTAAGAGTTATGGATTATTATATTATTATTATTATTATTATTATTAGGAAAATTATATTAAGAATTTTAGATTATTATTACTACGAAATATTATATTATTATTATTATTATTATTATTATTATTATTATTATATTAACATAATAGATTTTAAATCGAGGCTACAAAATTTAATATTATTATTTCATTTATTCAAGTATAGTAATCACCATTTTTTAACTAATAAGTGTGAATTAGTGTTGTGCAATTAATGATAAAGATTAGTAATAATTGGAATCAACAATCAATGATACAATGACCCATGTTTAGCTTCCAATGCACCATTTTTTATAAAATGAAGAATTGGAATGATAAAACGAACAATTATAATGAATAATTGAGGATTTATTCAAGTATAGTAACCACCATTTTTACCGAATTACATGAGCATCCGTAAATGTAGAAGATCAAGATTGCAAATTCTACAATATATAGATGAGCATCCGTAGATTGCTAGTTATTTTGCACAGTACAACTAAAAATATGGATAGTTAAATAAGGTATTATCATTCAAAATCTTGTAATACAAAGTTACAATACAATGTTTTTGCATTAGAAATTACCAATCAAAGTAATGTGATTAAAATATATAATTATAGAAAACATTTGATTGTTCACTACAATCACTCTGAAAATTGTAATTTTACATACGTGATACGCCCATGGCAAAATTGGCCTAGCTACTTGAAACCTTATCAGCAAAAATTAAAGCATATTGAGCTGTTAAAATCAAACTAAATCACAGTACTACAAAATACTCTATGGAATGCAGACTACACCATAAGGATCTCCAACATGCAGAATGAATCAACTAAAAATTAAATCATACCGCATACCATAAAAATTCTACGCGTGTTAAAGTTCGATCTTCGACTTCGTAGAATTACAGATTATAGAACTCTAACTAATAGTGAGAGCACATATATTGGTACGTTGTGAGAAAAGAGTCATTTCTCATCATTATATAGTGGAGGATAAACATAATATGGAAGATTTTTCAAAAGGAAAGTATAATTAATTTTAATTTTATGTAAATATAGATGATTGACATGTAAAAATTTTACTACAATATTATATAATTTTTTCATTCTAATATAGTTAATTACATGTCAATTATATAGATATATAGATATAGATATAGATTATCATATCACTAATCACCAATCACCAATTAATTAATTAATATCAATATCAATCAATATAAATATTAATATATAACAATATTACCATATCACTAATCACCAATCACCAATTAATTATTCTTTTTTAAAATAATCACCAATTATATTAGTATGTATTAATATATTATATATTAATATATTAATATATTAATATTAAGAATAATACCATATACCCTATTATCAATTATCAATTATATATCACCAATCACCCATCACCCATTAATATTAACAATATTACCATATTATCATTATCATATTACCATAATAATATTATAGGATGGATAATTAATAAAATAATAAAATAATAAATAAATAAAAGAAATGATTTTACCAACATACCCCTAAGTTTTGGGGGGAAAATTTGGGAGGAGGATAATGTTTTTATATATAGTATAGATATAGATTATTATTATTATTATTAATCTACATACACTTAGGGTGCGTTTGGTTCGCACATAGAAATCGGAATTTGAATGAGTATCAAATACTTGGTAATGGTAATGGGTTTTGGTGAAAGTATTTAACATGTTTGGTAATTGGGTGGAATGGGAATGATTATTAATAGTTGAGAAAGAAAGGAGGAAGGGAGATGAAACTCTTATTTAATAAGGGTATGGGTTTTGTCATTAATGGGGTATTTCAAACCCATAGTAGCATTCACAAAACCTATCAACCAAACACAAACAATCACTTTCATACACATTCCTTATGCCTAAACCCCCCAACCAAATACACCCTTACACTTATATACACTTAATGTTAGACCCTTAACTGAAACTAAAAAAATGTTAGTGTAATAGTCTGTTATAGCATATTGTACTTTGTGTTTTTATTATTGTGCAACATCCAATTAAATTCCTAATATATCTTAATTTTTTATAATTTTACCAAAATTTTCCGTTGAATATAACGGAAGTTTAACATTAAATTTTTTAGGCAATTTGTTTCTTTATTGCAGTTTTTAAACAAATTGGCAATATTCTATAATACAATTCTGTATAGATTCCTAACTTAAAATTAGAATATTGAAGTCTTAATAATATTCTATAATACAATTTTGTATAGATTCCTTACTAAACCATTANCCTTTATAAACAGATTTAATAGGAAAATTTAGTTACAAACTTATATTAAGAGTTATGGATTATTATATTATTATTATTATTATTATTATTAGGAAAATTATATTAAGAATTTTAGATTATTATTACTACGAAATATTATATTATTATTATTATTATTATTATTATTATTATTATTATATTAACATAATAGATTTTAAATCGAGGCTACAAAATTTAATATTATTATTTCATTTATTCAAGTATAGTAATCACCATTTTTTAACTAATAAGTGTGAATTAGTGTTGTGCAATTAATGATAAAGATTAGTAATAATTGGAATCAACAATCAATGATACAATGACCCATGTTTAGCTTCCAATGCACCATTTTTTATAAAATGAAGAATTGGAATGATAAAACGAACAATTATAATGAATAATTGAGGATTTATTCAAGTATAGTAACCACCATTTTTACCGAATTACATGAGCATCCGTAAATGTAGAAGATCAAGATTGCAAATTCTACAATATATAGATGAGCATCCGTAGATTGCTAGTTATTTTGCACAGTACAACTAAAAATATGGATAGTTAAATAAGGTATTATCATTCAAAATCTTGTAATACAAAGTTACAATACAATGTTTTTGCATTAGAAATTACCAATCAAAGTAATGTGATTAAAATATATAATTATAGAAAACATTTGATTGTTCACTACAATCACTCTGAAAATTGTAATTTTACATACGTGATACGCCCATGGCAAAATTGGCCTAGCTACTTGAAACCTTATCAGCAAAAATTAAAGCATATTGAGCTGTTAAAATCAAACTAAATCACAGTACTACAAAATACTCTATGGAATGCAGACTACACCATAAGGATCTCCAACATGCAGAATGAATCAACTAAAAATTAAATCATACCGCATACCATAAAAATTCTACGCGTGTTAAAGTTCGATCTTCGACTTCGTAGAATTACAGATTATAGAACTCTAACTAATAGTGAGAGCACATATATTGGTACGTTGTGAGAAAAGAGTCATTTCTCATCATTATATAGTGGAGGATAAACATAATATGGAAGATTTTTCAAAAGGAAAGTATAATTAATTTTAATTTTATGTAAATATAGATGATTGACATGTAAAAATTTTACTACAATATTATATAATTTTTTCATTCTAATATAGTTAATTACATGTCAATTATATAGATATATAGATATAGATATAGATTATCATATCACTAATCACCAATCACCAATTAATTAATTAATATCAATATCAATCAATATAAATATTAATATATAACAATATTACCATATCACTAATCACCAATCACCAATTAATTATTCTTTTTTAAAATAATCACCAATTATATTAGTATGTATTAATATATTATATATTAATATATTAATATATTAATATTAAGAATAATACCATATACCCTATTATCAATTATCAATTATATATCACCAATCACCCATCACCCATTAATATTAACAATATTACCATATTATCATTATCATATTACCATAATAATATTATAGGATGGATAATTAATAAAATAATAAAATAATAAATAAATAAAAGAAATGATTTTACCAACATACCCCTAAGTTTTGGGGGGAAAATTTGGGAGGAGGATAATGTTTTTATATATAGTATAGATATAGATTATTATTATTATTATTAATCTACATACACTTAGGGTGCGTTTGGTTCGCACATAGAAATCGGAATTTGAATGAGTATCAAATACTTGGTAATGGTAATGGGTTTTGGTGAAAGTATTTAACATGTTTGGTAATTGGGTGGAATGGGAATGATTATTAATAGTTGAGAAAGAAAGGAGGAAGGGAGATGAAACTCTTATTTAATAAGGGTATGGGTTTTGTCATTAATGGGGTATTTCAAACCCATAGTAGCATTCACAAAACCTATCAACCAAACACAAACAATCACTTTCATACACATTCCTTATGCCTAAACCCCCCAACCAAATACACCCTTACACTTATATACACTTAATGTTAGACCCTTAACTGAAACTAAAAAAATGTTAGTGTAATAGTCTGTTATAGCATATTGTACTTTGTGTTTTTATTATTGTGCAACATCCAATTAAATTCCTAATATATCTTAATTTTTTATAATTTTACCAAAATTTTCCGTTGAATATAACGGAAGTTTAACATTAAATTTTTTAGGCAATTTGTTTCTTTATTGCAGTTTTTAAACAAATTGGCAATATTCTATAATACAATTCTGTATAGATTCCTAACTTAAAATTAGAATATTGAAGTCTTAATAATATTCTATAATACAATTTTGTATAGATTCCTTACTAAACCATTATTCTACCCAATATAAACCCTTCACTTTCTCACTGATATTCACCCAAAACTAAGTCTAACATATTCTGCAACACAACATCTACTTGACATTCTATATGTATGATTGTCAAAATATTATCATGCTAATTCTATTATTTGTATTTGTACTCATAATTATTAGAGTTCTTTAAAAAAAAAAATCAATGATGGTATACTCACTATAACTTCAATATCGTTATGTAAATATATTTATTGTCTATCTGTTTATCTATATTTGTATCCTTGTATGTAATGTTGTTGTTCTCATTATATTTCTCTATAATCTACACATTTTAGTTACCCCTAACTCCCTAATATATGGTTTTTGAATTTATGTTGTGGTTACATTATATTATTTAATAACATCCTTTATGAACATATTTTCCATGACACAATGATATTAGTAATGACAAATCCCATAAAGTTAATTGATATTGACATACAAACTCTGGACTGGAGTTGTACAGTTCATGTCTTTAAGAAAAATGAACCAAAAGACACTATTGGAATGCCTGAGAAAAAGTATATGTTCATCGTACTTGAGGATGAAACAGTAAGTAAATAGTAAAATTTTTCTCATTTATTATTATTATTATTTTATTTTTATCATTATTAGTATTATTATTATTCTAAAGATGCTCTCATTCACCACCAACATCATTGCAAAGACTCGGGTTCAATCAACAGTGTTTGATAATGACATTGGAATGTATGATATTACTTTACAAACCAACAAATGGTACATCATCTCAAATGTCATTGTCAAACCTGTTCGGACGAACTATAAAGTACTTGATCGCAAATACAATTATACATTGATTTTAAATGGTCAGACCGGTGTCCAAATAAGTGACAATGATGACACGTTATTTGCTCCCATGTAAGTGGTTTATTTGTTTCTACTTATTTTAGTTGCAATTTAGATATTTACAATTTCGTTATGTTTTATTAAAATATATAAGAATCAAGACTATTTCTTTTATTTTTATTAAAATGTTTATTTTCAAAAAAAAAAAAGGACACTAATTTAAAAATATACATTGGGCATTGGTTTAATCGCGCAACGCGCGTGTGACAACTAGTAATAATAATAATAATAATAATAATCCTATATTTATACGGTTGTTATGTCCTAGACCCAAGTCTACCTTGTCAATCCATGTTCATTTTCAAAATTCAGAATTCTATGTTCACAATTTTTGAACTCTATATCCACAATTATAAAATTATATGTTCACAATTTTAGAACTATATATTAACAATTTGTGGAACATGGACCTGGGTCCATAGCATAACTTGCGCCATATATATCTAGTATTGTCAAAGCCGATCGGACCGCTTCATTAGGCTCGCTCCACCGTGGACCTAATTTTTGACCGACTTTTGTAGTCCTAACCCGCCTCACGAACTTCGATCCACTTATTATTGCCTCATTATATCATAGAATTGAGTTGAGTCATATTACGTTCTTTCTTTGGGGTTTGGTGGGTAAATATAAAATTTGAGAGCTGTTCTCTTTAAATAAGTTTCTTTCTTAAAGTTGTTGTAAAAAATGTTTGTTTCGTATTCATTGTAATTATTTTCATAAGTGTTATCCGAGTCATAAATTATGAGATAAACTGAATAGGAAATTTTGGTTTTTTGTCGGTTTATCCTATTATCGGTGAAATAATTTTGACCAAATAAATATTCATCAATACACCAATGCACCACATGAACCACTACACAACTCCCTTTGATTTGATCTCATGGCTGTCTTCTTTTTTTCCACGATAATCGACAATTGACTATTCGAGTGTAACACATTCCCAAACCATGGGGATTGCTCAGAGCCATACACACGAGAATGTAAAAGGGTTGGTTTTCTTCCCACAAACGACTTTGTTCGAAAAACAAGAGCCACCCAATAAAGTGAAAAACCATGACAGACATGCAAGGTACAGGCAAATGATCAAGCAAAGGTAGCCCATATACTACCAATTTAACAACTAAATGTTCCAATTGAACACTTCAAATCTATTTAAACACAAAGAAACCAAAAATTTTGCAGCAAATTCAAACAACACATAATTTGAAACAATGATAGCCTTAACATAAGCATAAGTAAATCCCAATTACCTCAATCCTACAAATACCGTAATTAAGCATACAAATAGGGATACATCATTCAAATGGGTAAGGTGTTTATCAAGGGAAATTCATACAAAAACAATTGGTCAAATTCACCAACACCAATCACTAGCAACCTGTCTCTTGTAACTGTGAATTGCACATGGTCACATAGTTGAATGCCCTGGATGCAAAGTTTCATCATTTGAAGATCAACAACTAACTCCACTGGAAGGAAGTCAAATGCTCCATTGACTTTCAATTTATTTCTTTCATTAGCAGAAACCTACACAATAAATACCATACAATTTAATTTCAAACAAAAGTATTACCTGAATTTCAATTTCATTGGTTTTAAAACCAATGGTTTCCTGCTGAATGGTTATCTTCAGTGCATTCGTTTCTTCAAAAACATCAAGTGTGTCCGGCAGCACATTTGCAGTAAAGCTTACCAAAAGCGTACCTATACGAGGATCATAGGGCCTTTGTACTCCCATTAACAGATCGTCGACAGTTTCTTCAAAATAATTAAAAAATAAATAAAGATTAAAATATAATTAAATTCATAAAAAATTAATAAAAAATACAATAAACTTACAATCTTTACCATTAAAAAAATTTCTAGCTAGTAGAAGATTCCCTTGGAAGATGAATGTTATTTCTCCTCCGAGGGAGAGAGCATGTTGAAATCTGTCCAATGAAACAATAAAACCACCAAAGGAGGAGTTAATTTCATAATGAAAGAGTTGTCTCTCCACTTCTTCTGGGTTGTTTGGTTTGTTTGGAAATTCAATAATCACATGGCTGCCATTAGGAGCTTCCCCTGCCAAAGTCTGTACTCTTAACATTGTTGGGGCTAAATACAGAAGAACTTTAGACACCAATGGTCTAAAAACATCCAAATGTTTAACAAGATAGCTAGGATTTGTTACAGTAAATTCCATATTGAGAGCTAGGATCCCTCTGTGACAAGCATGAAAGACAATAATCAATAACAATCAATAAACAAACACTTTATAATACATTAATACAAAAATCCAATAATATTATCTAATACTATAAATTTATGAAAATTTAACACATGACGATAACACACACAAACACAGTAATAAAGAATATTATATTAATAATATTTAATTAAGAATAACAATAGCACATATAACAATAAAATTTCATTAAGAGTGTGTTTGGAAAGCTGGAAAACTTTGTGTGTTTGGTTCATTTTCCCGAAAATAAATAGAAATGTATATTTATACATTTTTATTATTTTATTTAAAATATAAAAATATATAAACTAATAATATTTATTATATAAAAAAAAAAAAAAAACATTCTCGTCGCTGCTCTGGTTTCCAGATCTGTTCTAGTTTCAGCCGGAAACCAGTCCACCGGACTGAGAGAGGGACTGGAAAGCGTGCTGTGTGTTGTGTTGTGTTTGCGGTGGAAAATCTTCCGCCCAAATTTAACTGGGTTTTCCAGTGGTTACCAAACATCCCAAGCCCGGAAAATGATTTCCAGTTTTCCGGGCTTCCAAACGCACCCTAAAAATAGCAAATTGATCAATTTCAAAACAGTTAACCGGCAGGTGGAACCGCTGAAGCGACCCGGTATCAGGTCGAGAGTAGCTGCCTGGCGCCTGCTGCTTCTGCATGTCAACTATGCACAGCAATCACAAGTATACTACGCATTGGCGCACTGCTAGTCTGCTATGAACGACTGCTCGAATAGGAGATAGCCAAATAGGTAACGAGTGTAAGACATACCTGCCACTGCCGGTCACCGGAGTCCACCACCGCACCGCCGTACCACTCTGGAGTCAAAGATCCGCGAACGCAGTGGTCGCTGTGCCGCGGTCGAAATGATTTATTTTGAGAAACTGTGATTGGGGGTTAGGGTTTGGTAGCCCAAAGCCAGGTGTGGCCATTTTGGTCTTATGATCACTTTACGTCCTCTATCAACAACAAAATAGTTTAAATTTTGTAAAATACAAGCATTTTGGTCTTCTGTTACGAATCTTTTCAAAACAATAAACATAAAAAAAATATAGCCGGTCAATCTATTTTGTAGAAAAAATATCGAAATGTCCTTATATTTAAATGAATTTCAATGATTTTTTTGACGTAGGACAAAAAATGACCATGTCACAATAATACTATGACCAAAAAATAATGTTATAATAAAAAGATAGTAAAACTGGATTGTCACCTATAAATTTATGACCAAAAATAGAATTATCTCTTTAAAAAAATAAAATAAATTTGCTTCCTTTTTCTTACGGTTAACTTAATTACCGTTCGTCATCAGAATTCGTTATTCTATATTTACAATTTTAGAATTGAATATTCACAATTTTAAATCTTAATATACAAAATTACATAACTCAATATTCATAATTGCAGAACTCTATACTCACAATTACAGAATTTTATATCCAACCGTATAACAAAATTTTTGAACTCTATATTAAAAAAATATATATATCATTAGCAAAGAAAACAGTACCACTAACAACACCATTATTTCATATGCACATTTTCAACTTGGGTCCACCTTACAAAGTGAACTCGAGTCCACCGCATAAAACCTAAACTCAACATGCACCATTCAATCTTCACCTAATAATTCAGGCCTACCATTTTTACTGAGAAACCTCCGGTCCACGCTTGCGCCACCAAAGCCCAATAAATTCCATTATCAAGGACCCCAGATTTGAAGCTCAATACTCAATTGTCCAATTTCCATTGGATACAACGCTGGTTTTTGTGAGTTAATAAGGTCCTCCAAGTATTGCGACACCAAATGGCGGAGCTATAATGGGACATTTGTCCCCACTCACCCTAATATTTTATTTTACTTTTGAACTATCCCTAATATTTTATTATATAGCTTTTTTTAAAAAAAATTAATAATGAGATGTGTAATTTATAATGAGTTTTCAATTTGAATTATTTTATCAAATTAATTATGTTTCATATATTGTTATGAATATTTTTATAAAATTTTGATGTGTTTTATTTTTCGTCTATATTTAAGAATATTTATAACTATATTCCTTTTTTAAGTGTTTCAATTTTTAAACTACTTTCGCCCGCCATGAAAAAATAAATAAATTTTGGCTCCGCCACTAGCGACACCACCACATTTAGTCTTAAATTTTTAATTTAATCACTTTGGTCCTTCAACTTTAACGGGATTAGGACTGGTTAAAAATTTGCAAGTTGAAGAATCATGAGTGGTTAACTTGAAAGTTGAACGACTATGGACACTGTAACTCAAAAGTTTAAGAATTTTTGCAATTGGCCGGGTGGCGGGACGAATAAGTATTTTTCCTTCCCGCCCTTATGTGAGGATTCCAACTTGTCTAGGTGACCGTCTTGAGCACGAATTTGCACCCAGGAGCAACCTTCCGGAGTGCTGACAGCTGAAGAGCTGGTCGAAGAATAGTAGAGAAGCCTCTCTTTGGATATTGTGGTGGAGTGTGAGGAAACTAATGATAAGGAGATAAGAGTTGGGCACCAACCCATATAGTAATTGAAGATTTGGAAGAGAAGGGAAAAGACCGGCACGAGTAACCCAAACCGTACCGACTGGTAGTAGATGCCCACAAAATCACCGTTTGGGGTAGGTAATCAGTCTCCAGGCGGCTTCTTGTGTTTTCACGACTGGGCTGAGTAATCAACGAGCTAGAGGGTGGAGTGATGGTCCGCCGCCCACTCAAGGTCTTCAAAGTGACCTGGATCTCTATCGGTTGCGGGTCGGGCTAGGGCAACAGAGGTGGCATGGGCGGCGACGGCCGGCCAAGAAGTGGAGGCCGGAGGTTTGAAGATATTCAACAAGAAGATTAAGGTAACATATCAAAGAGTATATATATGCAATATAATGTGCACATAATGTATATATATATATATATGTGTGTGTGTGTGTTTGTCACTTCAAAATTTTGTAAGGAAAGTTTATTTCAATCACATATAGATGAGTATGGATTGCAAATGCATAAATATTTTTATTTAAAAAAAAAATAAAAAATACTCAGCTATGAATTTAGTTGCAAGCCTGGCAGATTACACTTCTCTCTTGTTATTCGTAATGACAATTGCTAAAAGGACTACCATGGTTTTTATCATGCTGAGACATTGGTGAAGTACTCCTCCATCCATATTCCATATAGTATGTGTTCTCCAACAATCCAATTCCCTGATGCATCATCAACCGTCACAAGATACGAATTATCCAAAAAGGTCAGTAGATAGGGGTAGTTCAAGATGGGTTTCAATTTTTCAATTGTTCAAGTTATATAATAATCAAGAACAAAAAGTATGTAATACAATAAAACATATATATGAAAAGAATTCAGAAATCATGTATGTATACGTACGGAAAAGGTTATATATTCTCATATACAAATTTTTCTTCGAAAGAAAAATATGTTCATAATCAATTTATGAATATCAAAAGGTTATTGTTTCATACTGAATATATATGAAACCCCTATATCACATTATCACATTATTATGATGATGAAACCCGTGAAACAAAAAAAATGTTTCAAATCTGTCTAAATAATATATAAATGTTTAATGTTCTTCGTGTAACTTTGTGAGAAGAAATATATAGTGAAAACTATCAATCGAACATATCTCAAAAGTATATAACCAGTTAACATATTCACAAATAGTGATAGAAAAAAAAATACAATCACTGTACTGTGCAACCACCTCTCTGGCAAACTTAAAAATGATAGACAGTGACATATTCCAAAACAAGTTGTTTATATGATTGTTGGAATACATTTAAACAGAAGAATCAATTGATAGTTCTTGAATTCACAGTCCCTTTGTCGATTATTGAACCAATTGCTGTGTTTCATTTCCATCCATTTCCAATTTGAACAAAATTGAAAAACCATACTATTTTTCTTTTTAAAAATTATGCAGGACATATTTACAATCAGACCAATTGCAGAACATCAAAAACTTTCAAAAATCTAAGTCGAAGAAAACGAAGCATACCGTTCACCGATTGTATTGGTAGTGTGCTAATAACGTATTGTAAATTATTGTACCTGTTAACCTATCAACTCTTAACCGGTTAACTTGCATGATATAGTTAAAAGTAGAATGAGCAGGAATATGTAAGTTCAAAGTACAGACCATGGAGACAGAGAAGGGAGATCTTTATTCATCCAAACCTTACATATATCTTACAACAATGGAAGGAATGTAATATCTAAAATCTAAAATCTAAAAACATGTGTGATTGAAGGTTATATCCTTCATATATGTCCGTTTTTCTGTTAAGTTTTTTATACAGTATGCTACAAAAGTTGTACTTTACAATGACAAACATACCCCTACCAATACCATTATAACTTCTGCTATCTTTTCCATTATTTTTACCATGGACATGCATCCACCATATATTTTTTTTTATCTTCATCTCCCTCTTCTTCAGTAATAATAATAATAATAATAATATACACATTATATAATAAATTTATATATATGTTAATTATTACCTAAAACATAAATATCAAATTTATAAAAATGCTTATTATTATTATTATTATTATTATTATTATTAAATATCTAAAATAAAAATAAATTTAAAATTTTAATATAAAGTACTACTATTGGGGACTTATTTTTTGCGCATCGCGCGCGCGCACACACTTATATATAAATAAAATAAAATTTTAAAAATAAAATTAAAAATTATTATTGTTATACAAAATTAAAAAAAAAAAATCCTAGCCAACCTACTTCTTTACACTTGTAGTCTGCAAGTATGGGGGCCGATGACAGAATATTTAAGGAGTATACGCTATCATTACTCGCTAACTGACTCCAATACGCTCTCAGCTTGGGAGTAGGGGGTTGGTGGTGGGATAATTGGATTAGTCATTAGACTCGACCTGAAGCACATTTGGACTGACCCGAAGCAGTCAAAGCAATCAACACTATCAGTTGGTAACGGTCAAGAGTGAAGCAGGAAAAGTGCAGTGGAATGGTTCTTAAAGTACAATGCACTTAGTAGGACACCGCCTCATCAAATAACAGTTTAGTTTTTTTTTAAGTACTATTAACTCTATTACTAAATACTAATGAGTTATGACACTTGGAAAGGAGCTTGGCACTTATTAGGAGGCCATTAGTGTTGGCACTTATTAGGAGGCCTTAACGTGCGGTCATTGTGGCCTCACCACTATGTATACAAATATACACAACTCAATGTTAGAAAATGCACCACACAAATATGCATCATTAGGTACGCATCACCAAAAAGTGCACCACTAGGTATGCAAATATACATCACACAGTGTTAGCAAATGCATCATTAGGGACAGGGGAGTTATGGTGCATTATTTTGAACGTGTAGTGTATTTTTTGGTGTTTTTGTGTATTTTCATTGTGGTGTGTTTTCTAACATTGAATGGTGTGAACCGCATCGATCACACGGGAAGGCGCGGCCACATTTGAACATATATATATATATATATATATATATATATATATATATAAAGAATGACTGTTACAAAACCATTGTCATAAATGGTCATAATATCCATATTAATATTCATATTAAAAATCTTTATAACACTTTCTATAATATTATTATAGTTATACTCGTTTAGCACAAATGATTCTTCAATTTCTAATTTGATTCCATAATTTGATTCATGTGGAAAATGGTTGTTCGTTTTATTGTTCTTTCTACAATATTATTAGGAGTTAATTCCATTTTTTGTCATAGATTTATAGGTGGCATTCCACTTTTAGGCCCTGTTTGGTAAATAATCAGCATATCAGCCAATTTTGACTTATTTGACCACTATTAGTTGGTAAATAATAAGCTTTTTGTAACTCCAAAATGCTAAAATTCAAAAGGCTACTCAAAGTAGCCTTTTCAAATAGTTTTTTGAGAAAAGAAATTATACCAAACAGCCATCAGCTAACAGCTAATTTATCAAACAACTTTCTACAATCAGCCAATGTTATCAACAAATCATACCTTCTAACCCAAACAGCCATTTACCAAACAGGACCTTAGTCTTTTTTTTTTTTTTTTTTTTTTGCAAAACATCCACTTTTGATCCTAGTATTATTGTGGCATGGCCATTTTTGGTCCTCCATCAACAAAACAGTTTAAATTTCGCCAAATACAAAAGCATTTCAGTATTCGATTTTGATTTTTTTTTTCAAAAAATAAACATAAAAAATATAGCGGGTCAACCTACTTTGTATAAAAAAGATCAAAATGTCATTGTATTTAATGGCATTTCAATGGTTTTCATGACGGATGACCAAAAGTGGTCATGCCACAATAATACTATGACCAAAAGTGGATGTTTTGAAAAAAAAAAAAAGGACTAAAAGTGAAATGCCACCTATAAATATATGACAAAAAATGGAATTTTTAGTATAACACACACTTAAGGTACAAATTTAAATGATTTTTTGTCTCAAAATTGACCATTGACAAGGTCAATTTCTTCATTGTTCGCATGATAATTAAAACTTTGACAACGGCAGCCAAAGGAATATCAATAAGAATCTCTAGGTCATGACGAAAATATACGGGGTAGTTTTAGAAAAAAATTGAGGACTTTTTGAAAGAACAGAGAATTGAATGATTTTTTAAAAAATCAGAGAACTAGAAAAGTGAAAGAATGGAAAATGAAAATCTTGTTTACTAAAATTATCACTCAATTACTCACTCCTCTCCATTTTTCCACTTTATGTATACTTTTGGAGAATAGGAATAATAATACTCCTATTATTACTATTATTATTATTATTATTACTATTATTATTATACTACTACTAACAAAATTCATTTCGTGGGCATCTTTGAATTTAAAAACCTCCTTCAATTGATCCAGCAAAACACGCCCTACTACTACTACTACTACTACTACTAGTAGAACAAAATTCATTTCGTGGGCATCTTTGAATTTAAAAACCTCCTTCAATTGATCCAGCAAAACACGCCCAGAAAATGATGATGTGGCTTCTAAATATCCAAACAATCTATTAGGAAGGTAGAGAATAGCATGAATATCGTTGTTTGGAATATTGAACATCGCGTTGGCAGCAAAATCTTGAGGCCCGGATGGGAGTGCAACCACCTTGATGTATTCCGACGTCCACATAAATTGCACAAATTTTACTTCGGGCAAAGCTTTAAAACATTCCGCCATATCATTACCATTGATGACGGTGAAGTGGAGAGAATTCATCTGGATTTCAGAGAAACAAAAAACTAAATGAGGACAAAACAAAGTAAAGCCAGTGAAAACAGAATAAAAATTAATTTTCAAACAGACGATTTTGTATGAAATAGAAAACTGTGTTTGTGTATTTGATTTATTCTCCAATAAATAAGCTAGAAAATGATTTTAAAAAAAATCACAATCCAAAAATAAAACCAAAATAATCACAACAAAAATATCTATAACAAATTATACTTTCCTAACAAAAAAAATCATAACAAATTAACAATATCTAAAAAAAAACACAATAAAATCTTCCAAAAAAAAAAAACAAAAAAAAATACTACGNACAATAAAATCTTCCAAAAAAAAAAAACAAAAAAAAATACTACGGGCACAATAAACTCAATCCAGAATCTTCTAATTCCCCTTTTAATTTTCAACAACAAACCCCTTATTCCTCAATTTGAATAGAAATTCACCAAAAAAAATATTTTTTATATTTGATTGTAGATTTTTACTTTTGTAGAGTGTATACCTGTTATGTATACAAAATTGGCAATTAGTATTTTTTTTTAAATTTGTGTAAGAATATAATAAAAATTTCTCCAGTTCTTCTAACCCGTAATTTATAGGAATCGTTTCTATACTACTCCATTCATTATCACATTGAAATATTCAATTGCTGCCAAAAAAGAACAGTGGGAATATGGAATAGAAGGCTCATATTTTTCATAAATATGTTTTATGTTATTTTGTACTATACAATTATTTTCTTTATGGGATTTTTTCCTACTAGAGGTAATGAGAAAAATGATAGAATAGTATGCCCATTTTTAAAAAATGATAGAAAATTTTGTACAGGAAATAAATAATCCAGATTTCAAACACAGCTTTAATTAAAAATTTACCTTCGAGTAGAGTTACTGTGGGACTGCGGCTGGGGGGGTTAGGTCAGAGGAGGTCGGCCGGAGGGCGTGAGTGGAAAAACCGTCGGGAACAAGAAGGCAAGAACGGAAAACGAGAACAGGCGTCGCACCGGAGAAACAAGAAGGCAAGAACGGACGGAGAACGAGAGCGAAACAAGAGGGCAAGAACGGACGGAGAACGAGAGCGAAACAAGAGGGCAAGAACGGACGGAGAACGAGAGCGAACCAAGAGGGCAAGAACGGAAGGAGAACGAGAGCGAAACAAGAAGGCAAGAACGGAGAACGAGAGCGAAACAAGAAGGCAAGAACGGAGAACGAGAGCGAAACAAGAAGGCAAGAACGGAGAACGAGAGCGAAACAAGAAGGCAAGAACGGAGAACGAGAGCGAAACAAGAAGGCAAGAACGGAGAACGAGAGCGAAACAAGAAGGCAAGAACGGAGAACGAGAGCGAAACAAGAAGGCAAGAACGGAGAACGAGAGCGAAACAAGAAGGCAAGAACGGAGAACGAGAGCGAAACAAGAAGGCAAGAACGGAGAACGAGAGCGAAACAAGAAGGCAAGAACGGAGAACGAGAGCGAAACAAGAAGGCAAGAACGGAGAACGAGAGCGAAACAAGAAGGCAAGAACGGAGAACGAGAGCGAAACAAGAAGGCAAGAACGGAGAACGAGAGCGAAACAAGAAGGCAAGAACGGAGAACGAGAGCGAAACAAGAAGGCAAGAACGGAGAACGAGAGCGAAACAAGAAGGCAAGAACGGAGAACGAGAGCGAAACAAGAAGGCAAGAACGGAGAACGAGAGCGAAACAAGAAGGCAAGAACGGAGAACGAGAGCGAAACAAGAAGGCAAGAACGGAGAACGAGAGCGAAACAAGAAGGCAAGAACGGAGAACGAGAGCGAAACAAGAAGGCAAGAACGGAGAACGAGAGCGAAACAAGAAGGCAAGAACGGAGAACGAGAGCGAAACAAGAAGGCAAGAACGGAGAACGAGAGCGAAACAAGAAGGCAAGAACGGAGAACGAGAGCGAAACAAGAAGGCAAGAACGGAGAACGAGAGCGAAACAAGAAGGCAAGAACGGAGAACGAGAGCGAAACAAGAAGGCAAGAACGGAGAACGAGAGCGAAACAAGAAGGCAAGAACGGAGAACGAGAGCGAAACAAGAAGGCAAGAACGGAGAACGAGAGCGAAACAAGAAGGCAAGAACGGAGAACGAGAGCGAAACAAGAAGGCAAGAACGGAGAACGAGAGCGAAACAAGAAGGCAAGAACGGAGAACGAGAGCGAAACAAGAAGGCAAGAACGGAGAACGAGAGCGAAACAAGAAGGCAAGAACGGAGAACGAGAGCGAAACAAGAAGGCAAGAACGGAGAACGAGAGCGAAACAAGAAGGCAAGAACGGAGAACGAGAGCGAAACAAGAAGGCAAGAACGGAGAACGAGAGCGAAACAAGAAGGCAAGAACGGAGAACGAGAGCGAAACAAGAAGGCAAGAACGGAGAACGAGAGCGAAACAAGAAGGCAAGAACGGAGAACGAGAGCGAAACAAGAAGGCAAGAACGGAGAACGAGAGCGAAACAAGAAGGCAAGAACGGAGAACGAGAGCGAAACAAGAAGGCAAGAACGGAGAACGAGAGCGAAACAAGAAGGCAAGAACGGAGAACGAGAGCGAAACAAGAAGGCAAGAACGGAGAACGAGAGCGAAACAAGAAGGCAAGAACGGAGAACGAGAGCGAAACAAGAAGGCAAGAACGGAGAACGAGAGCGAAACAAGAAGGCAAGAACGGAGAACGAGAGCGAAACAAGAAGGCAAGAACGGAGAACGAGAGCGAAACAAGAAGGCAAGAACGGAGAACGAGAGCGAAACAAGAAGGCAAGAACGGAGAACGAGAGCGAAACAAGAAGGCAAGAACGGAGAACGAGAGCGAAACAAGAAGGCAAGAACGGAGAACGAGAGCGAAACAAGAAGGCAAGAACGGAGAACGAGAGCGAAACAAGAAGGCAAGAACGGAGAACGAGAGCGAAACAAGAAGGCAAGAACGGAGAACGAGAGCGAAACAAGAAGGCAAGAACGGAGAACGAGAGCGAAACAAGAAGGCAAGAACGGAGAACGAGAGCGAAACAAGAAGGCAAGAACGGAGAACGAGAGCGAAACAAGAAGGCAAGAACGGAGAACGAGAGCGAAACAAGAAGGCAAGAACGGAGAACGAGAGCGAAACAAGAAGGCAAGAACGGAGAACGAGAGCGAAACAAGAAGGCAAGAACGGAGAACGAGAGCGAAACAAGAAGGCAAGAACGGAGAACGAGAGCGAAACAAGAAGGCAAGAACGGAGAACGAGAGCGAAACAAGAAGGCAAGAACGGAGAACGAGAGCGAAACAAGAAGGCAAGAACGGAGAACGAGAGCGAAACAAGAAGGCAAGAACGGAGAACGAGAGCGAAACAAGAAGGCAAGAACGGAGAACGAGAGCGAAACAAGAAGGCAAGAACGGAGAACGAGAGCGAAACAAGAAGGCAAGAACGGAGAACGAGAGCGAAACAAGAAGGCAAGAACGGAGAACGAGAGCGAAACAAGAAGGCAAGAACGGAGAACGAGAGCGAAACAAGAAGGCAAGAACGGAGAACGAGAGCGAAACAAGAAGGCAAGAACGGAGAACGAGAGCGAAACAAGAAGGCAAGAACGGAGAACGAGAGCGAAACAAGAAGGCAAGAACGGAGAACGAGAGCGAAACAAGAAGGCAAGAACGGAGAACGAGAGCGAAACAAGAAGGCAAGAACGGAGAACGAGAGCGAAACAAGAAGGCAAGAACGGAGAACGAGAGCGAAACAAGAAGGCAAGAACGGAGAACGAGAGCGAAACAAGAAGGCAAGAACGGAGAACGAGAGCGAAACAAGAAGGCAAGAACGGAGAACGAGAGCGAAACAAGAAGGCAAGAACGGAGAACGAGAGCGAAACAAGAAGGCAAGAACGGAGAACGAGAGCGAAACAAGAAGGCAAGAACGGAGAACGAGAGCGAAACAAGAAGGCAAGAACGGAGAACGAGAGCGAAACAAGAAGGCAAGAACGGAGAACGAGAGCGAAACAAGAAGGCAAGAACGGAGAACGAGAGCGAAACAAGAAGGCAAGAACGGAGAACGAGAGCGAAACAAGAAGGCAAGAACGGAGAACGAGAGCGAAACAAGAAGGCAAGAACGGAGAACGAGAGCGAAACAAGAAGGCAAGAACGGAGAACGAGAGCGAAACAAGAAGGCAAGAACGGAGAACGAGAGCGAAACAAGAAGGCAAGAACGGAGAACGAGAGCGAAACAAGAAGGCAAGAACGGAGAACGAGAGCGAAACAAGAAGGCAAGAACGGAGAACGAGAGCGAAACAAGAAGGCAAGAACGGAGAACGAGAGCGAAACAAGAAGGCAAGAACGGAGAACGAGAGCGAAACAAGAAGGCAAGAACGGAGAACGAGAGCGAAACAAGAAGGCAAGAACGGAGAACGAGAGCGAAACAAGAAGGCAAGAACGGAGAACGAGAGCGAAACAAGAAGGCAAGAACGGAGAACGAGAGCGAAACAAGAAGGCAAGAACGGAGAACGAGAGCGAAACAAGAAGGCAAGAACGGAGAACGAGAGCGAAACAAGAAGGCAAGAACGGAGAACGAGAGCGAAACAAGAAGGCAAGAACGGAGAACGAGAGCGAAACAAGAAGGCAAGAACGGAGAACGAGAGCGAAACAAGAAGGCAAGAACGGAGAACGAGAGCGAAACAAGAAGGCAAGAACGGAGAACGAGAGCGAAACAAGAAGGCAAGAACGGAGAACGAGAGCGAAACAAGAAGGCAAGAACGGAGAACGAGAGCGAAACAAGAAGGCAAGAACGGAGAACGAGAGCGAAACAAGAAGGCAAGAACGGAGAACGAGAGCGAAACAAGAAGGCAAGAACGGAGAACGAGAGCGAAACAAGAAGGCAAGAACGGAGAACGAGAGCGAAACAAGAAGGCAAGAACGGAGAACGAGAGCGAAACAAGAAGGCAAGAACGGAGAACGAGAGCGAAACAAGAAGGCAAGAACGGAGAACGAGAGCGAAACAAGAAGGCAAGAACGGAGAACGAGAGCGAAACAAGAAGGCAAGAACGGAGAACGAGAGCGAAACAAGAAGGCAAGAACGGAGAACGAGAGCGAAACAAGAAGGCAAGAACGGAGAACGAGAGCGAAACAAGAAGGCAAGAACGGAGAACGAGAGCGAAACAAGAAGGCAAGAACGGAGAACGAGAGCGAAACAAGAAGGCAAGAACGGAGAACGAGAGCGAAACAAGAAGGCAAGAACGGAGAACGAGAGCGAAACAAGAAGGCAAGAACGGAGAACGAGAGCGAAACAAGAAGGCAAGAACGGAGAACGAGAGCGAAACAAGAAGGCAAGAACGGAGAACGAGAGCGAAACAAGAAGGCAAGAACGGAGAACGAGAGCGAAACAAGAAGGCAAGAACGGAGAACGAGAGCGAAACAAGAAGGCAAGAACGGAGAACGAGAGCGAAACAAGAAGGCAAGAACGGAGAACGAGAGCGAAACAAGAAGGCAAGAACGGAGAACGAGAGCGAAACAAGAAGGCAAGAACGGACGGAGAACGAGAGCGAAACAAGAGGGCAAGAACGGACGGAGAACGAGAGCGAAACAAGAGGGCAAGAACGGACGGAGAACGAGAGCGAAACAAGAAGGCAAGAACGGAGAACGAGAGCGAAACAAGAAGGCAAGAACGGAGAACTAGAGCGAAACAAGAAAGCATGCAAGAACGGAGAACGAGAGGGAAACAAGAAGGCAAGAACGGAGAACGGAGAACGGAGAACGAGAACAGAAAAACGGGATTTCAGGTACGGTGAAGGCCACCGGGAAAACAAGAAGGCAACAACGGAGAACGAGAACAGAAAAACGGTAATGAAGGATTTCAGATACGGTGAAGGCCACCGGAGAAACAAGAAGGCAAGAAAGGAGAACGAGAACAGGCGTCGACTCTTGGAAATACGGTGAAAAGTGGCCGGAGGGCGTGAGCGCAACAGTGGGTGGAAAAACAAAGGGCTTTATAGCTTTGGATATTTCTACTGAGAATCGTTTTCCATCTGTTTTACTTCCTGAACAAAAATAGGAAAGTTTCCAAAAACAAAAATAGGAGAAAGCGAAAAAAGGACCCACAACTTACGTGGCGAAAACCCATTGCCCGTGTGAGTGTGTCCACACCAAATTTAATTTACATTTTAGTAGTACCGCCACAAAATTTGCCTCTACACGTTAAACTTGTCGAGTTTATGCACTGACAAGTTCTCCCACATATTTTTTGTGCACACAAAAGCATACAAAATAAATTTCTGAACAAGCTATAATTTAACCGTAACTAATTAACATGAGATCTAAACCGTAATGTATAAGTGTGGTATAAGGAAACATCTAGGACACTCTTAGTACCATTTTTTGAAGAAGTGCTCACTTTTGTGATGCATTAATCACTTGACTAGGTTCAGCATTCTCGAGTACATCAGCAATTATGGCAGCATATATGCAGCGTCACCAAGTGGCTCGTCTACGGCTCTCTTTAGCATGAAGGCATGTAGCGCAATTGAGAAATATAACTAGTATTTATTTTTCAAATATGATTTAGGTACATAATTTGTGTTTGTAGTCACAGACTTTTACAACACAGGACACAACAATTCGTGACATAATGCACAACTACTAATTTGTTTCAAGTGCAAAATTCATATTATCAAAATACAAAATTTAATAACATACGTAAGACATAAAAACTCACAAACACAAAGACATACACTAGTGTCCACAATGCACTATGAACCTTAGTCCACGGCATAAGGATGGCTAGAATGACTACTAAATATTGATGAAGAGACGAAACAAACAGGTTAACCAAAAACAAATAATAATAATAATAATAATAATAATAATAATAATAATAATAATAATAGTAATAGTAGGATGAGTAATTAAATTTCTTGAGCTATATTACTCCTAAAAATATAATCCAAAAGCTGAAGTGGCTTTTATATTAAAACAGGCTGCATTGAATAAATCTCCCCAACAAAAGAAACAGTATACATAGTGATATCAATAAATAAATATATATAAACACAATGTTCTAACTCTTGCTCATTTCTCACACCTCTTTAGTCATTAGCATCAAGAGTAAAGACATAGTCCTTGTCAAAGCCCACATAAGAATCACACTTGAAATGAAGTGTATACATCTTTTTCCCAGATTTTGCAGGAGCAGCAAAGTTAAGTATGACTGTGGACTTCCTTTGGACACTCATCATCACCCTCTTAATGGCAAGCAGCTTGTTGCTTTTGGGATCACCAACCACAACCCACCATCCTTCATATTTTTTAACAGGATACCTAGGTGCCAAAACTGGTGCAACCTCTGTTGTTCTCCCAACCGTTACCTTCAAACTGATGTCTTCCCCGCTAGCCCTCACATTCTCACTGTCTACCACTTCGTACGACATGTCTATGTTGGGAAAGCGGTCGCTACATCGTGCAATGTCCATCAGCTGAGTGTCCGGCATTTGCAACAGCTCACGCCTCTCGCCATCTCCCATTTCCAACAAATCAGAAACTGTCTCGATACTCTTGCCAGGATTCTCCTGGCACTTCTTGGCTAGCTCTTTAGTGAGATGTGGGAGCTGGAGTAGCATTGAATCAAATCCCCACATGGCTTGGGTCACCATTTGGCTCACTTCCATAGCGAGGAGTGCAAGGCTGAGCCAACCGTTACTAGAAATAACATCAACCATGGCCCCAAGAAGCCTATTAGCATAAAGAATCACCTGTTGTTGGTCAGCAGCCAGATTTTCTTCACCCACCATCTGCCTACAGAAGTGGGCCTGCAATAGAGCATTAGCCTTCACGCGTGGATCTGAGTAGTTTGGATTCTCAAAAGAGTAGCGATGCTCATTAACCAGACTTCTTATCAACTCCTCTCGCCTGGCCGAATAGGAAGCTGTTGGTACTCTGAAGCTGCTGTCAGAATTTCCAGTAAACCCTTTAGTTTTGTCGTGGGCGTCAAAGAACTACTAAATCGATCTACAGTTGTATAATTAATATAGTAATTTGATGCTATTACCCCAAGATTATTTGGTGAAAGTAAGAAGTCAGAATCAAAAGTAACACATCTGCTGGCTCCCAGATCACTCGATGTTTTCTTCACAGTCACATGAAGGTGGTTCAACAAGCTTGTATAATCAACACCACCCTGCAAATTGTAGTAATTTGGATTCTGAATGAGCCTTCTGTACAGGAAACTCCCGCGCAGGAAATCAACTGCATCCTGTCTGTTTCGGATAACTTCAGAAACCACCTCAGCATTCAAATGATCATGGAAATAGTGTTGCAACTGGCTTTCAACAGGGAATAATGCTTTAAAAAATAAGTTCTTGCAGTAATCTTTCCCTGTCGCCCCATTTTCCCTGCCATCACAGTGCTGTGTTCCCATAACCACCACCAGGTTTGCTGAAAAGGGAAATCCACAACACATTGAACTGCTAATGACACATACTTGCGCCAATCCATTTTTGAACACCATCTTCACTATGTCTTGATCAGTCTTAGTCAAGCCCTCATGCAAGTAACATACCCCATATTTCAATGCTTCTTTCAACTCGTATTCCTCAATGCTTTCAACAAAAGGCAGCTCCACTAGTGCTAATAACAACTTGTCCCTCCTCAAATAAGTTTCCAAATAAAAAGCAGCTTCTTTTACATGCTCTGTTGAAGAAACATAAACAATAGCAGGTTTCCCACTGCTTACATGCTGTACAATTGCAGTATAAAAGTGCTTTCGCATATTCTGCAAATTCTCTGAAATGGGAAAATCAGCACCCCGGATGATGAGTTTTCTAAGGGGCACAAGCTTGGGACCAATGGGAAAGCTGAAAAGTCCATTAGAGGTACCCCCAATCCATTCTCCCAAATCCCTGGCATTCACCACAGAAGTTGATAAAGCAACAATACGGATCTTCTTCTCGAGTTGACTTGCAATATATCTCATCCTGGGCTCCTGGCAATAATCACTTCCAAGACATGACCACCCTGATCACCAATCAGGTGGAGCTCATCAACAATGAAAAGACTGACTTGCTGCACATGTTTCCACTGTTTCCAGCGACGGGATAAAGCATCCCATTTCTCAGGTGTGCTAATAACAACTTGTCCCTCCTCAACAAGTTTCAGGTCAGTAGCTGTCTCCCCAGTGAGTTCAACAACTCTAACCCCTAGGCCCTCACCAAACTTCTTCTTCCAATCACTATAACGCTCCTTAGCAAGACCCTCTCTTGGAGCTATATACACTGCACGCATGACACTGTCTGACAATCCTTTCTGATGATCCCTCAAAATTGAAAATTCCGAGCATATGGTCTTCCCACTACCCGTTGGGGCTGCAACCAATACATTGTCATCAGAATTGTATAAGACATTAAAGACTTTAGTTTGGACTGGGTTGAAATGTTTGAATTCTTGATAAAAGACTTCATACGCAGGATTTTTCAAAGCAGCCACAGGAAGGGGTTGCACGTCTACTGGAACAGTAGGAGGAGGAATGTTTTCTGGCAAAACAAGATGCCGGAAGGAACCTGGGAAACCAATCTCAAATCCTAACCACACATCACTAACCACTTGAATGAAGTACTGAGAGAGTTGATGCTTATACCTCTTTTTGCCCTGTCCAGAGTGAATGGGCTCTGATGAAAAAAGAGAATGTATATCCATAGTGGGCTTCTTAAATCCACCAAAGTTTTCCATATCAATTAAGGTCCAAAATGAGTTTGGTGGTTCTTGAGAACTTGAATTGCCATTGTACTTGAACCGTTTGAAATCATGTGAATGTGACATCTGAGAACCTGGATTCAGGATGGAAAACAAAATTATTTCAGCAATATAATCTACCCAGCCATGTAATTTTTGTATTCAAAAAATCAAACGCTTAGTTTACTGAGCACCCTGAACAATAACGATAACAACAATGATAATCATATAATCATAAATATGAATTGAAAAGACTGAAGCCATATTCATAACACTGATTTTGTGTTCAAGGGAATACTCAGACTCAGTTGTATATTCGGATATCTAAAAGAACACCCAAAATAAATAAAAACAAAGCCTAGATCTTCAATAACATTCTTAGTTATACATTCGGATATTTAAAACAACAGCAAAAACAAAAAGCAGAACGCAGAGACAAACATATGAACAAATTTACCTGGAATGCCAGCAGAGTCGGCGAAGGGCGTGCCTGAATTTTGACTCGGAAATGCAGACGTTTGGTTTCCGGTGACGACGACGGAGTTGACGGCAGAGAAATACTCGCGCTCAGGCGAGCCGCCGGTGGTGTCGTGTGGGTTTAGTAGGAAATAAGTCTATTATGTTACGGTATTTAGTTCGTTTATGGTTACCTAATATAATTAATTTTATGAAATTCACTAATCACTAATCACTAATCACTATTCAGTTTGTATTGTAATGGGAATGCTCATTCTTAATGCTTTTGGTATTAGTTATTCCTTTCTAATTAGGAATAGATCATTGTAAAAAAATAAAATAAAAATTTCAGCATAACACTATATATACAATGTAACAATATTGAATCTTGCTTGTTGAATTGTTGTTTGTAATGCTTTGTTAGTCAAGCAACCATTTGAAGTGACCTGTTTTAATGATTTTTTTTTTTTTTGTTTTAAATCTGTTTTAATGATGAGTTAACTATAAATGCAAACATGTCTAAAATTGTTGTAATGTTCATAATCAAACAAGTTATGCATAGTTGTGTATGTAATGCTTGGTTAGTTGTTCCTAATCACTTGAAGTGATTCATTTTGACAATAAAGTAACTCAAACCGTTGTTAATGTATAATTTACTTATATGTTATGCATTATTGTAGTTATAAACACATATAAAATACACGACTCAATGCTATTAACGCATATAACAGGCAACGTCAGTTAAGGCATAGACGTATGGACTATCACCCTAATGGTGAGGATCGTTATATGATCACTCAGTATATAATATACATACATGCTCGATATCACGTGTTGATCACTAAGCAGAGTGAGTCTCGACTATTTACCAACCAGAAGGCCCATTGACCCGATATAGCATGGTCAACCGAGCAGGAAGTTTGCTGGCAACAGTACGCCAGTCTCTTTGGTTATTCCCGGCTATGATTGATCGGGACGGTTGAGCCGACCTCCCATTCTTAGAATCCCAAGCTCTTTCTTATTGGAATGACTCAGTTTTGACTATATCGAGGGTGTCAGGAACCTAATTACATGTGCACGCAAATCGATAGAGCATCCGAGGTTCCCCTTGTGCATGAGCTCCACGCGTCGCCAATACTTGTCACCCAATATGTGTTTCCCTTTCATCACCTATAAATACCGCATTAAATGCGATTTAGAGGGGACTTTTGGATCTTTCCCTTACACTTAAGAAGAGCTCGGGATTGTCTGAGTGATAGCCAGTTCTCTAAGCTTGCCCCTTTAAACCAACAAGCAGATTAGAGAAGGATCGCGACGTAATCCGATCCTCGTAAGTTGTACATATTTGTGAGACCTATAGTATTTTGTCCATCACCGAATTTATAAATATACATGATAGTTATAGGAACACGTGTCATCCAAATAAACAATAAAATGCACATATGTAGTTCCCTAAAGGGTGATTAGATACACAAAGGTTATACTAGTCAAATTGATTATCCTCTATCATTCCCTTTGGTTATAGGAAGAAAATATAATGTTTCTATCTAGCATATAAATATTAAGTTTTATTGTATTATAAAATAAGAATGTTATTTATATTGAAGATACGTGAAATTTCGTCAACTATAATACACACTTGTTTCATAGTTGTAATGTATGTTAAGTTTGTGTGTAGTTATAAAAATATTTTTTTAAAAAAGTAATAAAAAGACTGATATTTACATCTTGAAGAAAATAATGAGAAAGGTCATTCATTTTTTTCCCACCCTTTTGCTAAGCACTCTAACCTTTTTTGGAGGGAAAATTTCAAAAAAAAAAAAAAAAGGCTTTAGCTTTGGATATTTCTACTGACAATCATTTTCCAGTTGGATTATTTATTTCCTGAACAAAAATAGGAAAAAGCGAAAAATAATAATACAGTGGTGGACCCACAACTTACGTGGCGAAAACCCATTGCCCGTGTGACCGAGTCCACACCAAAAGGTACCAATCAAATCAAGGACCGAACCTCAGGCTCGGGTGCCGAACCGACATCCAAGCTGATCCGGTTCGACGAAAAATCTCAATAATTTGGTTTTACTTTTACACGTTTATTTTATTTTTTAATTTAATTAATTTAATTTCGATCTCTTTATCTTTCTTCCTGCAAAGTCTCTCTCTCTTCTCTGTCTCTGTCACACCCCCTTTCACCCTTTGAAGCTCCCATTTCTATCGCCCTTTCAAACCCTACAATTCGCAGAACGGAAGGATCGATTCGGAGCTCCATTGCTGTCCGCCTCGGCATTTTGCTTAGGTTTGTGCATCGGTTTCAATTATTTTCGCTTATTTTGTTTGCTGGCTGCTCTCTAACCCTAACACTCCTATCTCTACTCGACCAATGCACTGTTCTGCACTTGGCGGGCCAATTTCCGCTAGGTTTTGCGCTCGTTTGGTTTGTGTTGCAACCATTTAACTGCTTGCCGAGCCGTGTAGTGATTGACTATGGAGTCAATCTGTGATTTTGCTTCGTGAATTGCGATGCAACTGATTAGTTCTATTAGTATGCTTAGAATTCGCTGGAAAGTTGTTGCTTTTGTGTGAGAAAACGTTCTTTGTTGGGGCTTATGTGTTTTAGGACTTTATTATGTGGAATTAGTAGTGGGTAGTGTTATTGTGTACGAAATGTGGGCTTATGTTTAAAGGTGGTCCAATTCATCAGGTCATGTTAGCTTCTCTAAACAGTGTTTGTCTGTTTCCGGTTCAATGAATCTATCTTTGTTGTATACCTAGTTACTAGGTACACCACGGCATGCTTGGCGCACCTAGCCAATGATGTTCATGTGATAATACATAATGTTTTGATGGTAGTACAACAATGCTAAGATCATAATCCAGCTACAATTTATCATTTGAATATTATTGTGTTATAATAATTTCAAAATCTTTTTAATATCATTTCAACATTGTTAACAACCTAAGAACTAGTGGGAATTTTCATTGAATTATTAAGAATGACAGGATAGTTCAAGGGCTTGTGGAGTTGTGATGAATTTAGAGTTTGGTAGGAGTGAATGGAGATGAAAAATTCTTGCAGCTTACCCCAGCAAGATCGTGATTAGGACTTAGCTGAGTTTAGTAAAGTTCATGAAGTATGTTGAACTCAGTATGAGCATAATGTGTGGTGTTTCAATTAATTGATGCAAGATTTACCGGATTGGACATTGTGCAAGACTCAAATTACTGAATTCCTCAGGTAATTATTTCGGTGTAATAAATTGTACCACTGTGTGGAAGATTTTAAATATGAGCCCAAAATGTTATGCTAATATTGGCATTGCCAACTTTAAAACAAAATTGCTAAAATTACTATTCATGGTTATGGAAATGTGTAATGTATATAAGAATTTAGAATGCGAGAAAGTGAAACTAGATGAATCATCAACACGGGGTTTCGATGATGATTACAGCAATGCCCAGCTACTCTGGTCTATCTTTTTCGGGGTAGGTGGGGGTGGGGTAACCCTTGTGTATAATTATAGAAAGCTTAGCCTCTCTTCAATTCAAACCCTACTACTCATCTTCGATCTCCGTCATCCTCCTCACTTAGTATGCTTCCATACCTTGTGTATAATTATAGAAAGTCTAGCCTCTCTTCAAACCCTACTCATCTCCATCGTCCTCCTTGCTCCGTATGCTTCCATATCCCTTGTGTATTATTATAGAAAGCTTAGCCTTCTTCAAACTCTACTACTCATCTCTGTCATCCTCATCCTCGCTCGGTATGTTTCCACATCCCTTGTTGTTAAGGTATCTCCTCTTTCTTTCCATTCCATGTACTTTCTCTCTCTTTTTGCGTTGGATTCTGAGATTCAATCTCAATTTCTTCTGTTCCCTCAATTTTTAAATCTTTCACTTTGCCTATAATGAAACAAGAACAAAGAGATAGAGGGGAATCATGTAAAGGGAGGGCATCTTTGATTTTCGCTAACCTTAACCTTAGGTTTTGATTTTGTTATGGAACATTATAATTACAGAGTAATTTTTTTTAAATTCTTTATATAGATATTTGATTTCACTTTACTTTATTAGAACACCTTTGTTTTTTTTTTTTTTTTTTTTTTTTTTTTGGGTTATGAATCAAAGAATATTTGTATATTTCAAGTAAATATGTAGAGAAAAGCATGGCCTTATTGGCTGGAGTAGCTATTAAACAAGTTGAGTAGAGGCTATTCAATTGAATATTTTCATTTCAGAGGGTTATTATTGCTTTGTCAAATGTCAATATTTTGTTGGTAGTTTTAGAGGTTTAACATTTTATTAGTTATTTTCATGATAGTAAAAAAATCAATGGAGCAAGGGATATAAGTTTTATGAGATCAACTAAACTTTGTGCCTAGAGGGAGACAACTTGGGTTTTGTTTATCCTCCCCTGCTCAATATGCTAATGCAGTATCTGTTGCATGATCAACTGTCATTGCATATAACCTGTATTTTACAGGGGATGGGGGGAGGGCTTTGTTGTGTGCATGTTTTTCTATTTGTAGTTCAAATTATATGTATATCACTTATTATTATTATTAGTAGTAGTAGTAGTATATTATTATAAAAGTGAATTTCCATAAAACTTTGTGCCATAAGGTAAAGCGACAAACTCTAACGATGAAAAGAGTGCTTGTTATTAAACTGTTGTCAGTAGAAGTGTTTCACCGAACTTGATGTGTCTTTTGCAGGAGGTTGTGGTGAGGATGCTGGATGTGGATTGTATATTTCAAGAAAAGTGGGATTTCAAATGTGATTATGCTTGAATTTGGATTTTAAATTTGGCCTCAATTGTTGATAGTCAGCTTTCACATCATTGGCATCTCACATAATTGGTTAGAGTTTGATATACGGATTAAAGATTTTGGACTTAACACCATCAATGCCTGGCAACGAAGTTGGAGATAGGCTCCACAATTTCTTTGCACAAGAGAACTTCTCACAGGGACAGCATCAAGCACAGGTGCTGGATGGGAATTGGCCAGCTCTGAATAATAATAATAATCTGTTGAATGAAAACCCGAGACCAATTGGTTTACTGGGTTCCAACCCAAAAGGTTACAATTTGCAGCCTCCAGGTATTTATGGATTGATTTTTCAATTGAATTACATGTCTCTTCTGGTGTTGTGAAATGGAGGTTGGGCTTGGTGTAATGGCCAAGTCATTTGTTGATTGTTTGGATTCTGGTTGGGATGTAAAGTTCTTTAAAAATATTCTTAAAGGCTGTGCACCTTTTCCTTCTGTAAACACTGTAAGATGCATTACCCTTATGCATTGTCTGACCTTTCTGTTAATCTCTCTTTAGAAAGTTTCTTGGTTGCTGAACTGATTAGGGTGCAAGTATCTTTTTTACTTAGGGAATTTAGATGCCTTATGGCTATATAGTATTGTTTGAGGATATAATTGTCTCTTTCCCCTTTGTTTCAGTAGTAGATAATGGGAGAGGACCTGGCAGTCATATGTTGAATGGTCCACATGGCATGAACTTCCCTCAATCCAGTCCAAGGCCTGAGGTTTCTAAAAGCCAATTGCAGAGTCAACAGCAAAATTTTAACGACTACATGTATGGACATCTTTACCAGGCGCGTCAAGATGAAGGAAAGTTTCTTGCTGTGAACACAGGTTCTGATCAATGTAATGTAGCATCATTAGGCTCATCTTTCTATGATTCACAACAAGGTGTGGGACCTGAGCATCAGACTCACACACCAGTTAGGTCTGAAGCTTCTGAATCTCCTGGTAGTTTTAATCTTTTTGGGAGTCAACACCAATTGAGTTCTCACCAATCAAATATGCTGCAACCCCCTCAGCGCCAGCAGTCTGGGTTTAATGACATGCAACAGCAAATAATGCTGATGAGAATGCAGGAACTTCAGCGACAACAGCAACTTCAACAACTAGATGCAAGGCAACAAAATACCTTCAACCAGATTTCACCCTTTTCTAAGGTGACATCAAGCAGCCATCCCTCTTCTTTGGGTAATGGCACTATAAATTCAGGTGGAGTTAGTTATCCATGGGCAACTGAAACTGGTAACACAAACTGGTTGCAGCGACATTCACCAGGATTGCAGGGTTCCTCTAATGGTCTCATTTCTACTAATCATGGTCAAGGACAAAACTTAATGGGTTTAATTCCTCAGCAGACCGACCAATCTCTTTATGGAGTTCCTGTTTCAAGTTCAAGAGCAGGTGTAACCCAATATACCCAGACGATGACTGATAGGACATACATACAGCCAACAGATTCCTTCAATAATTCATTTCAAGGTAATCAGTATTTTGCATTGCCAGATCAGCTTGGCAGTCAGGACAGAGCACTTGCTTCTAAACAGAAATTCCAAAGTGAAAATTTCTTTGGACATGCTCCTGGCGAGTCTTTAANTTTTTTTTTTTTTTTTTTTTTTTTTTTTTTTTTTTTGGGTTATGAATCAAAGAATATTTGTATATTTCAAGTAAATATGTAGAGAAAAGCATGGCCTTATTGGCTGGAGTAGCTATTAAACAAGTTGAGTAGAGGCTATTCAATTGAATATTTTCATTTCAGAGGGTTATTATTGCTTTGTCAAATGTCAATATTTTGTTGGTAGTTTTAGAGGTTTAACATTTTATTAGTTATTTTCATGATAGTAAAAAAATCAATGGAGCAAGGGATATAAGTTTTATGAGATCAACTAAACTTTGTGCCTAGAGGGAGACAACTTGGGTTTTGTTTATCCTCCCCTGCTCAATATGCTAATGCAGTATCTGTTGCATGATCAACTGTCATTGCATATAACCTGTATTTTACAGGGGATGGGGGGAGGGCTTTGTTGTGTGCATGTTTTTCTATTTGTAGTTCAAATTATATGTATATCACTTATTATTATTATTAGTAGTAGTAGTAGTATATTATTATAAAAGTGAATTTCCATAAAACTTTGTGCCATAAGGTAAAGCGACAAACTCTAACGATGAAAAGAGTGCTTGTTATTAAACTGTTGTCAGTAGAAGTGTTTCACCGAACTTGATGTGTCTTTTGCAGGAGGTTGTGGTGAGGATGCTGGATGTGGATTGTATATTTCAAGAAAAGTGGGATTTCAAATGTGATTATGCTTGAATTTGGATTTTAAATTTGGCCTCAATTGTTGATAGTCAGCTTTCACATCATTGGCATCTCACATAATTGGTTAGAGTTTGATATACGGATTAAAGATTTTGGACTTAACACCATCAATGCCTGGCAACGAAGTTGGAGATAGGCTCCACAATTTCTTTGCACAAGAGAACTTCTCACAGGGACAGCATCAAGCACAGGTGCTGGATGGGAATTGGCCAGCTCTGAATAATAATAATAATCTGTTGAATGAAAACCCGAGACCAATTGGTTTACTGGGTTCCAACCCAAAAGGTTACAATTTGCAGCCTCCAGGTATTTATGGATTGATTTTTCAATTGAATTACATGTCTCTTCTGGTGTTGTGAAATGGAGGTTGGGCTTGGTGTAATGGCCAAGTCATTTGTTGATTGTTTGGATTCTGGTTGGGATGTAAAGTTCTTTAAAAATATTCTTAAAGGCTGTGCACCTTTTCCTTCTGTAAACACTGTAAGATGCATTACCCTTATGCATTGTCTGACCTTTCTGTTAATCTCTCTTTAGAAAGTTTCTTGGTTGCTGAACTGATTAGGGTGCAAGTATCTTTTTTACTTAGGGAATTTAGATGCCTTATGGCTATATAGTATTGTTTGAGGATATAATTGTCTCTTTCCCCTTTGTTTCAGTAGTAGATAATGGGAGAGGACCTGGCAGTCATATGTTGAATGGTCCACATGGCATGAACTTCCCTCAATCCAGTCCAAGGCCTGAGGTTTCTAAAAGCCAATTGCAGAGTCAACAGCAAAATTTTAACGACTACATGTATGGACATCTTTACCAGGCGCGTCAAGATGAAGGAAAGTTTCTTGCTGTGAACACAGGTTCTGATCAATGTAATGTAGCATCATTAGGCTCATCTTTCTATGATTCACAACAAGGTGTGGGACCTGAGCATCAGACTCACACACCAGTTAGGTCTGAAGCTTCTGAATCTCCTGGTAGTTTTAATCTTTTTGGGAGTCAACACCAATTGAGTTCTCACCAATCAAATATGCTGCAACCCCCTCAGCGCCAGCAGTCTGGGTTTAATGACATGCAACAGCAAATAATGCTGATGAGAATGCAGGAACTTCAGCGACAACAGCAACTTCAACAACTAGATGCAAGGCAACAAAATACCTTCAACCAGATTTCACCCTTTTCTAAGGTGACATCAAGCAGCCATCCCTCTTCTTTGGGTAATGGCACTATAAATTCAGGTGGAGTTAGTTATCCATGGGCAACTGAAACTGGTAACACAAACTGGTTGCAGCGACATTCACCAGGATTGCAGGGTTCCTCTAATGGTCTCATTTCTACTAATCATGGTCAAGGACAAAACTTAATGGGTTTAATTCCTCAGCAGACCGACCAATCTCTTTATGGAGTTCCTGTTTCAAGTTCAAGAGCAGGTGTAACCCAATATACCCAGACGATGACTGATAGGACATACATACAGCCAACAGATTCCTTCAATAATTCATTTCAAGGTAATCAGTATTTTGCATTGCCAGATCAGCTTGGCAGTCAGGACAGAGCACTTGCTTCTAAACAGAAATTCCAAAGTGAAAATTTCTTTGGACATGCTCCTGGCGAGTCTTTAAACAGTACAATTAATGCGGAGAACTTTCAGCAAGTGAATTCCATGCAAAGAAGTACATCTGTGCAGGAATTCCAATTGCGACAGGAACTGGCTCTTCCTTCAACAAACTCACTGGAAAAAACAGAAACGCAAGCTGCCTCCTCACACAATGATGTAGGTCTTGATCCTACAGAAGAAAAAATTTTGTTTGGTTCAGATGATAATATATGGGCTGCCTTTGGTAAGAGCACCAATTTGAGTGGGGAAGCCTGTGATTCAGTTGATGGTACAGGTCTACTCAATGGCGGTACTTGGAGTGCTCTCATGCAGTCTGCTGTTGCAGAAACTTCTAGCACTGATGTACAACCACGGGAAGAGTGGAGTGGTTTGAATTTTCACATTTCTGATGGTCCATCAGGGAATCAAAACATTTCAACATGTAACAGTGGTAAACTGCCAAATTCTTTTGCTGAAGGCAAAGTGCCTATTGCTTCATCGTTGAGTTCTGAGCCTATTCGGCCTTCTGACTGTACTAATGTGAACGATAGTTATTGCAATCTCCAAGGGTCCCATCAGTCTGGTCATAAACTTCCCTATGAACTTGGCCATGGTCTGCAAACACATTCTTCTCAGAGATTTGTGCAACCGTCTGAGCAAGGAAGCAAGTGGATGGATGCCGGTTCATTACAAAGGGCAAGAGCTGTTCATGGTGGTGCTTCATACAAAGCTGATCCTGGCCCTAGCCCAGCTGTTGATTTGCAGCCTGCTAGATCATCTGTTGCTAATGCCCATGTGAACTCTGAGATCAATGGCTTGAATACTGCTGGCTTTACTTTGAAGCCAAGTTCTATGAGGAGTGCTGAGGAATCCAGTCAATTTCTTTCTAGTAGTTCTCAAATTAATTATTGGAAGAATGCAAACCCCTTTGCTAAGGGTCAAGGAAGTGATGGCTTGGAGGAATCACAGCTTCGTGTTATCAGGGATAACCAATTTTCAAACTCATTGCAAGCCACCTCTGATAGAGAAGTTAAAACTCATGAGATGGATAACAGAGACAAACAGGAGAACTCCAATGACAGCTACCACTCCAACGTATCACACCACACATCTGTTGGTAGTTTGAGGGGAAATGCGTTGTCTGATGTTAGTGATTCAAGGCCTGGCAAGGAAAAGTTTACTAACCAAGTTGGCAAGAAAATTTCTACACGGAAATTTCAGTATCACCCTATGGGAAACCTGGATGAAGATGTAGATCCTCATGGAGTGAAAAAGCCTATACACAAACAGACTGTGGTTCAGCAGAATGCCCAGTTTGGCCAGTCAATGTTTTCCCCTCAGGTTCCAAAGAGTTCTATTGATGTGGGAAAGGTAAATGTGTTCCCAGTGTCACACATGTAATGTATACTCCAAATTCTGGTCTGACAGTATTATTGGATTTTATTTACAGAGGCAACCATTAGATGGCCTAAGAGATGGCAAAGGCCTAGCTGAGGCACATTCTCAGAGCTGCTTCCCTAGCTCTGGATCAAATATGGCTGCCCGTTTGAGTAGATCTATTGATATTCACTCACCTAATGCTGAGTCTCCATCTAGGTATTTGATAACTGTATTCTTCATCTCTTGTGAATCAGTTCACTTTATGTTAATGGAATCTGCCATTAATTTGTTGTTTATTCATTTGGACTGTTTTAATTGAATGCTGTAACATATGTGCAGTTTGCTTTTGAATGCAATGACAATTGATAGTATTAGATAGATTATCAGTAACCTCATTCTCTTGTGAAGCTCATCACAAATGTTATAAAAACTCCATGTATTTAATCTACACCTTATAGTTTTCTTTAATATTGTGAACTGTTCTATTATTGCAGTCCAAACATGCTACAGCTTCTACAGAAGGTGGATCAATCCAGAGAATTTGGTGCCTCAATGCAGCAGAATGCATCATCTGAAATGCCAGAAGCGGAAAACTCAGATGGGTCTATGGCACACCTGCAGCGAAGCCATTCATCAGCTTCTCAAGGATATGGCTTACAGCTTGGTCCTCCATCCCAATGCATGCCAACTAAAAATAACTTACTTTCATCTCAAAGCTCTATGCAAACTGTTAATTCTTCATTTGTGATTCATTCTGCTGTTGAGATTGGTGAAAATGGTCAAGCACAGGCTGCTCCTCCATCTCAGGTTCAATCTTCACCTTTTTCCCGTGGTACAATCCATGGAGAGTTGAGTAATAACAGATCTGGAGTCCCAGGAAACAGCAAGAATGAATCCACTCTTTATAAGATGCATGGAAAATTTTCATCAGCATTTAGTTCTGGCTATATGTCTTCAAGAAGCCTGCTTGAAAATCAGCAGATGGTTACTGGACAGGCTTTGATAAATCAGTCCAATAATTCTTTCAAATGCGCTGCGAATTCTGCAGGGAAAGATGATTCTCAGGGGGAAGCTTCTGGTGGTCTTTCTATGGAAATTTTCTCACGCGAGGCAATGGGCAATAGTTCACATGCCAACCTACCTACATCCTTGGATACTGCTAAGCCAACTAGTTACAGCAATACTTGTGAAGGGGTCTCAACCCCTCAAACATCAGTTCAGCATCTTCCAGTTTCTCAGCCTACCACTGTTTCTGGCATCTCTCAACAAAAGTCCTTATCAGAAGTACTGAATAATATTTCAACCAATTCTCAGGCACATCTATTTGGTGTTCAGTTTCGTAAGGAGTTGTCAAACCAATTGAATATTGTTGAATCATCGTCCTCTGCTTTAGGCAGTCAAGGGGATCAAGATACGACAAATGGAAGGAAGTTCTCATCTGAGATTGATGCAATTTCTGTAAATTCATTGGGTAATGTTCAGGGAGAAATGAAACAAGCAAAGCCACAATCCTCTAGAAACATTGACTCTGCTCAGGAACTGAATCAATCCCAAGGAGAAGCTACTGTCAAGACCATTTCGGATGTATCTCCTGTGAATTCAACATCAATGCAGAAAGATATCGAAGCCTTTGGCCAGTCTTTGAAACCAAATAACTTTTCTCATCTTAACTACTCAATAAATCAAATGCGGGCCATGAAGAACATGGAGACTGAACAAAGCAATATGATGCTGAAAAGAATTAGAGCACCAGATGGCAGTCCAGGTGGTCAACAAATGTCTCATGCATCCTCTCCTTCAGGAGATTCTGGAATGTTAAGCTTGCCTGGGTCAGATAATTTGGAAAGAAACAGAACTGCTCAACAAGGAACAGTACCTACTCAGGATATTCCCGCACTTTGTCAGTATGATTCTCAGAGCAGTTCTCTTGCAAATAGTATTTCTGTTAAACAGGAGCACAATCAGATTACTCCCCAGATGGCACAATCTTGGTTTAATCGGTATGGAACCAGTAAAAATGGGCAGACATTGCCAATGCATGAGGCACAAAAAGCTGCTGCTGCGCAAATTGCTGAACCACCTTTCACTTTTCAGAAGTCCTCCAATAGTTTGCATGCAATTAATTCCATGCAGCAACTAATGGGTGCTAATACTGATAGAAGCCAACATAGTAATGTTGGGCAAAGCTCGCTCCCAACACCAGTACATGTTGAGCATTTTCCTTCACGATCTTTGTCAGTAAACATGACTGGTCAGCATTCAATACCAAGACCAAAGAAGCGCATGCGTGTTACAGAAGATCTGATTCCTTGGTACAAAGAGGTTTCACAGGATTTGCAGGATCTTCAGAATATAAGGTTTTTATTTTCCTAACATCAATAATCATTCCAATGTCACTTGAGGTTTCATTGCCTCTATGCATCTTTAGTATATTGTCCTTAAATATAACTAGTGCCTGGCACCTGCTAATATGCTTGAACTGTCTTGCAGTGGTAGTACTGCAGAAAGAGCTTGGGCAAAAGGAACCAATCGGCTTACTGAAAAGGTGCAATATTTAAGTTGGTTGTACTATTGTGTGCTTTGGATTATACTTTGTTTTTGGTTTCTAAATAGCTTCTTGTAATGAAAGGTTGAAGAAGACATCAGTTTGACTGAAGTGCCACCAAGGCTAAGAGCTAAAAGAAGGCTTCTCTTGACAACTCAGCTTATGCAGCAATTATTTCACCCTCCACCTGCATCAATTCTTTCAGCAGATTCCAAGTTGAAGTTTGAGAATGTGGTTTACTCAGCTTCTAGATTGGCTTTGGGTGGTGCATGTGGCCTGGTTTCTAGCTTTAATGGGAAGACCAGTATGACCAAGGCAGATGATGACAAAGAGCTGTAAGTTTTCCTTGGATTTATGTGGAGCTTGTTTAAACGTCTTATTTGGGTTTTTTTTCCTCTAATAATATTTCTTAATATGTTCTGTAGATCATTTGATACGCACAAAACATCAGAGAGCAATGGTGATAAGCATTTTTCAAAAATTGTGGAACAATTCGAAGAGAGAAAAAGGAAGTTAGAAGATGATTTGTGGGAGTAATGCCCTACATCTTTGTTTCTCATTTATTGTTTTTGAGTCTAAAAGAAAATGAGACCAATACTGCAATGATGTAGTAACAGGTGCAAATGAGCTGCGCCTAATCTATGATGTTTGAGCTTGCCCGGTGAAATAAACAATCTGTCTCAAGCTCAGATTATTTATTTTCACCAACTTTTCTTTTCCATTTTCAGATTTTCTGCTTATTCCTCCTGTTTTTTCCCTCATACAATCTTTGCTGCATGCAGACTGGACTACAGCGAATCATTTTTGGATTTGACACTGGAAAGCCAAGATGTGGAGAAGTTCTCAATTATCAACCGATTTGCAAAGTTCTATAACCGTGGGCAAGCTAATGCTTCATCTTCCTCAGATCCACGTATTCTTCAAGGTCAGCCACAGAGATACGTGACTGCACTTCCAATGACTAAAACAGATCTTCCTGTTGGGGTACAATGTCTTTCTCTATGATTAAATTTATTCTTCCCCATTTCTAGTTGCAATATTCTTTTAGTCCTGGGTATATGCACAATGCACTGCCACCCGCTACAACACATGGAAACCACAGAAATCAGAGTGGATGACCATTAGTTTGGTTAAGATAGGCTTTGATCTTTTCCCTTTTAGGCCATTGATGATATTATTGAGACAATACAAATGCAGTCCATGTGTATACTTATTTGAAATGAAGGAATGTTGCCCCATCATTTTATTTTTTATTTTTACAAGAAAATGGGGAGAAGAGTTATTAGGCCTCAGAAATCCACAATGCAAAATATTCATGTTATTGGCTACGCACATTGCGCATCACACATAAATTACATAGCATGTATTGTATAATATATCGATATTTGGTTAAAAGTTTCTTAGAGATCTTTTTGTTGTAATATTTTGTTTAATTTAGATTATTACTTTGGTTTCATTTGAATTTTGGCAGATTTTGTTATTGTACTTGTAAAACTGATTTCAAAACTAAATACAATCACTAATAACATTGAAGAAAGGCATTGGTGATCTCCAATTGTTATATCATGGATCAGGATTCATATTGCATTGTGAACCCTGATATAAAAACTTGTACCTTCAGTTAACACATTATGTATTTACAGTCACAAGATAAGATATGAAATAATCGCAAGATGAAGTGTACAAAATTAGTCTTTGTTATAGGTATCAATGTACAAGTACAAGATGAAGTGTACAAAATTAGTCTTTGTTATAGGCATAGCTCCAGCCTCCAGCTTCCATGGTCAAGAAGAGAGAGTAATGTGAACTTCCTCTCCTACTATGGCGAATATTTCATCGATCCTGAAAGAAACAATAGAATGAGGGCAATAGAGTATGGCAGCAAAGCATATTTGATTGAAGATGTTTCATTCTCTTTTTATAGTGAGCATACAAAAAGTTAGCACAAAACTCTGATGAAAACAATGTTACCTCAATCTGTCAATCTTCACTTCTGCAAGCCATGTTGTTAAGTATACCTGCAGATATAACGGTTTCAATTACCAAGTTCCTCCATATATCTAGCATCAGCATGTCACAATGGCCTTGAGGTATCCATGGTAATATGACAATTTCGTGTTTATTAAAACCAAAGGGATCCTATTTCATCTACTCCCGAGGATAGACTGTACTCAAGAACTATGAATGTATCATAAATGTTCGTGGTCTAAGCCCCAATTGGATACTAAGTTATCCTCATCTTTGAAAAAGTTCCATAATATGTCATTAATACAGAACTATATGCAGATTGCAAAGTTAATCCAATACCTGGAGAACATTCCGCTCTTCTTGATGGCCAGATAAATTTGTAGGCATATCTGATTTGTAACTTGCGTCACTTGGAAAGATTAGCTCACTAGCTTCATCGGAGTACAAACCGCATATAATGAGATCATCAAACTCCCCCGGATATAACTCCTCTGACCAAACAATGCTGTTGTTATCTTTGTCACTAATGGAGCACAACTCCATTACAAGTAACCGCTGCATGTTATATCAAATTTTCATGCAAATTGTTTTGAAAAAGGGGAAGTCTCCCATTATTGAGGGCTAGATTGGCAACTGACCTTTAAACTCATTTCAGATTTTAACATTTGAACCAACTCTTCCGCCATTTTCTCTGAAATCATTTGAACAACTGTCAGGAAGCTTTGATCCAGTGCAAACATTATTGTTAGAGCTTCAAAGAAAGGCATACCAAAAGAAGCGATTGCCAAAAATGTGAACACAGGAACTCCGCCACCATCGCCAGTGTCATTCTGGTTATCTTGGTTGCTAGAAAACTGTATAATTGGGCTGCTGCTGGTCCCTCTGAGATAACACCTCATGGATCTAGAAGTGTTGACCATCTGAGTTACAATGCCAACCTGTATAAAGTCGCATATAAATCAAAACACAAATATCCCCACAGTTCAACTTTACATAATTTTGCAGAAAAAGAAATCAAAATAATAGCAATAGTTGATACAGAGAATGCAGATACTATGTAAAAGCTACTAATTCGACTTTTAGAGCACTCCTCCTATTTGATCTGGATATTGACAAATTGAAAATGTTTTTGAAAATGTTTCCAAGGTAAAATTAATTCTAGAGTTTAGACTAAACCAAACTTTTGTACTTGTTTCGGATTTGAATTAATGAAGTATCTCTGTTTGTTTTCAAAAAAAAAAAAAAAGACTAAACCAAACTTTCAGATTAATGAAAATCTGATATCTTTCTTCTTCCTCAGAACAAAATGCTTCCACCTCCACATGTTATAAGGTGAAAGTTTCAACCGCATCCAGGCCAAGAAAATTAGGAATCTCATGAACAAAGAGCATTGCAGATGTTATCAGTCAAGAATTATACAGTGGTGTATATACACACATAAATTAGACACACAAGTTTTTCCAGGACATCCACACAAGAACTCATAAACTACCGATGACGAAAGTAATTTCTATCAGCTAGACTTTGATATATAGGCATTCATTGCATTAGAGAGGAAAAGAAAACCAAGATCAATAGCAGCAGCTCTAACTATACGAAAGACCAAAACTACTTCAAAATTTTGTCCAGAATGTTATCATGTTTGCAATCTTCACATACTTACCATATTTTTGTAGGATGACAAGAGGTTACTTCTATTGGTCACCTAAAGAGGAAGAAAGGGACAAAATAAAGATGAAGTTAGTGGCTTTAAACTCATTGCAAACATCCAAGGTAATGGAATGATATGCTGCTTCATTGTTCCCATTCCAGAATCATTCATTCACCTGCTGCCTGGATAACTTATGGCATGCTTTCTTTCTTATATCTGGCACATCACTCAAAACTCCCAACTCCATTCCATCCATGTACCTGTATAGAAATTGCAGGAAACAAGCAGAGAAACAGATTATACTCAGCACTCCAACCAGATCCAGTTCATATGTATATCGAAATTCATTCATTCATTCAATTTCAGACTCAATGGGGACTCGAGGGTTAGCTTGATGGAGGACAAAAATTGCATTCTAAACTTGATTATGAAGAGGTGAAATTGATGTGCAGTGAACAGGGAGGGGGGAATTTTGGGAAATTTTCATCCCTTTTTCAATCGGTTTTACCTCTGCGAGAGATAAGAGTTCACTAGAGAAGTGGCGTGCGAGCGAGCGGAGGAGGAGGAAGAGAGCCAATCCTTCCAGAGAGAAACCAATTTCAACCACTGGTTTTTGATATTCCGCTGCGCCGCCGGCCTCCACTGCCGCAAAACTTGAGAGGATTGTGGCGTCGACGGCGGCGGTAGTTGTGGCGCCGGAGATTTCGCGGCAGGGCTTTGGAGATTGGGCTCCATGGATGCCAAGGTTTCTGAGTCCATTAACACTCTCCTCTCTCTTCTCTATTAATTACAAATTTCATACGCTTATAGATATCGAGCGGATTGTATCAAATACAATTTTTTGTTATATGAATATTATTAGTAATCAACACTATAGTTTTCAAAAAAAAGTAATCAATACTATAAAAGTAAATAGGATATTTAATAACACTCATTTCTTTCAATAATATTATACCTGTCTACAGTAGTCAGCAGCACGACTTTCTCTTCTTCCCTCTCTCGCTTTTTCCTTTTGAACAGATTCCTTTCCTTTAAATCCCTCAAGCTCGCAACTTTCCTCTCTTCGTTTCCTCTGAACCCCAATTCTTCATATCTACAAGTCCGCACCTTATGCTCGGTACGTACACTTCAAATTCATCTTCTGTCTTGATACATTGTCGCGTTTATTGTCTTTCTGCTTACGAAGAATTTTCACTATTCACAGATGCCCTTTCAGTTTTCCCCTTGTCTTCACTCCCAATGTATTAACCCTTTGTTTCTTTATGCTTCTTCAAGTCTGAAAAAGAACTCCTTTTCATTGAAAACAGTTGTTCCTTAATAATTTTATGTGTCAACTAAAACGGTTTGCTATCAGAAGAACCGTAAAGAAATTGGGGAAGGACCCAAAGACCCAAAATTTGTCTTTGTTTTTGTCTTTGGCCAGTGGATGTTCATTCTGAATGGTTGTGTGTTTTATGCTGCTGGATGAATATAATTAGTGCTGCAATGTTTGTTTATGGTTGTATTAGAGGATTGAAGATTTTGGAGCTTAAGTATTAGATAGTGTTTCTGTTTTTTGAGTGACAAAGGAAACCCGCAGCCACTATGTGACTGTGTGCACGGGTAAATCACGTGGTGTGGCCATTGACCATAGTCTGGAAACTAGCCTAGTTTGCTCATAACTGACATTCTGAAATCAAGAAAGCCAATAGAACACTCTTGTTGGGAGTTGAACTTGTAACTTATGGTTACAAGTCAATAGTCTGACTAACTTGGCTGGATTGTCCTTAGATTTTCTGATGAGTGTGTGTATTACTGGAATATTCAACAATTTGTTAATAGAATACCCATTTACTATTATAATTCTGCTTGGAGTATGAGCTTGTGGTGAGGTACTGAGGTTTCTCTTTCCCTGTTAATATTGTGCTTGTGTTGTGGAGATTGTCATACAAGTTCTTGGAGAAAATTGCAGAAAGTAGTTATAGAGTAATCTTGATTGAGCTGTTTCCTGTGTCATTTGCAACATTGAAGTTGATATCTCTTCTTAACGGTCAATAGAATGAAAGGCTTTATCTGTGACCATCATCTTTAACTGCATTTGAAGTTAACTATTGTTTCTGTCACTCATTTGCTCTGTGTATTGCCAAACAGTTACTTGCATGCAACTTATTGTTGAGTAGCCTTCACTGCCGAGAAGAGGGAAGATGAGTAGGTTGGTGCGGTTGACGTGGATGCGATTGTGTAAACTAATAATGGTACTATACTTTTCCTTAGCAACAGTCTGATGTTTATATTAAATGTATAATCCTAGTGGTGCCTAAAGAATACGTGTACAGATTTCTAGGCCTGTTGGGAAGCCTTTGCGAGATAGAGCAATAGCAGTGGCAAGAAGAGTCTCGATAATAAAAGACAAGGATGCTGGGATTATGAAGGCGTGTTGTCCCGTTTGTTTGGAAGCTTTCCACACCCCGCTGAGTTCTGATCTGAGAATGACGTTGGCTATACACTTGAGTCTGTGGCACGCTGATGACGTCAACTTGATGTGGGAGATGATGCAGAACAAAGGAAAATCAGTCGTCCACATGCCCTCGTTCTTCTTTGGAGTCTGGATGGCTACTGGAGTTGGAGCCCTTACTCTTTTGGCCAAAAATTGGATATCCACTAAAGCTAATAAAAGGTAAAATCTCTTCTTTGGGAACTGTTTTTACTTCAGCTCAAATGTTTTTAGCATCTTGAGTTAACTTTGTAAAATGAAATCTTGAACAAACAATTGAGTTGGTACAAAGTGATGTCTTCAACATTAGTTTTAATGTGTTTTCTTGCTTAACTATTGATTTCCTAGCAAACTGAAATGTATCACTTTAGACAAGCTAGCTCACAAGTGTAGACTCACCCTTATGTGTTCCACATGAGCAAATCTACACTCATGAGCTAGCGTTTATGGTGTAGTTTGGTAGTGCCACAGAGTGTAGATATCGAAACTCGAAAGACAAGGAAGCAAAATGGATAGTAGTATAAGCATATTTTGTGATTGGTTTCCCAAAGGAATAGCACACATACATGAATCTTCACTGTTCATTAAACATATAACTTCAACAGAGGGATAATCATACAAGTAAAAAACAGAAGAGAATAATCCACAATCTTTATATCACTTGATCTGTTCCAAAATTTGTAATACCAAAATAATCAAATACAATTTATAAATACGATGATAGTACAGCTGCACTACTTTGGAACAACTCGTGGTGCGCCTCCCAACTATGATCCTATCAGAAGCATTCACTCTGTTCTTCAGGGCGCAATGACAAACAAGGGCTGCAAGGAGGAATTAGAAGTTATATATATACACAGCGGCACAAATGAACTGAAATAGAGATAGAAGGCATGCAAAACGTGTCTGAAAGAAAGATAGAGACATACTGTGTCCACACTGACAGGCTTGCCATCTTCAGCTACTATCTCGACTATAGTCCCAGATTGATCAGCCTGATAAATTGTGTTTTAAAAAAAATACGATCATTTGCAACCTCTAAGCATTTATCAAAACAATACAATTGACCTATGGTCATGTAGATTATAAGATCTTAACAATACAAATTAACAAGTATTAACGTTACTTTTCAACATATTAATGTTCTGGATTATGGCATTCCACATTTGTCAAGAAAACATAAAATGTGATTGAACCCCACATAAGTGAATCATTGAGCAAGGAACCCACCTCAATTTCATTCATCAGTTTCATTGCCTCAATGATGCAAAGTACTTGCCCTTTTTGGACTTTGTCTCCTACCTGGGAAAACACAAATATAATTGACATGACAATACGAAAATAGAAACTAGAAAGTATAAGGAAAAGTCCGGTAAGAGGGGAGGGGGGAGGGGGGGACCGACTATAGAACCTAGCCAAGACGCAAAGTAACCCTCTGCAGAGGTTGTAATTACTTAATCTGTCTATATTAGCACGGAATCTCTTACGGTTATTATAACTGAAAGTACAATACATAGAACTTTATCTGTCTAATTTAATGCATAGAACTTTATCTATAACCCTCTGCAGAGGTTGTAATTACTTAATCTGTCTAATTTAATGCATAGAACTTTATCTAGCTCTCCATCTTCTGCTTTACTTGGATACTTAATTAAAAGCTACCGAATGGATGAGTAAATAAGCATACACAGTTGCAAACGAGCAACAGAACACAACATGGTCGAATCAAATATAAAATGAAAGCAACCTTAATCATGTACCTTCACAAAAGCCGGTGCCCCTGGGGCAGGGGAGCGGTAAAATGTTCCCGCCATGGGACACTTAAATGGAGGATGAGATGAAGCTGGCTTCGAAGGGGCTGGAAGGGCAGGCACTGCTTTAGCAGGAGCTGGAGCGGGAGCAGCAGCAGGAGGAGGCAGCTGGGGCTGAGCATAGGCCTGCGGGATGGCGGGCTGTTGCATAATAATGGGAGCAGGTGCAACGTTTTGCTGCAACGCTTCCTTCTTCCTTATAACGATTTCACAGCCATTCTGCTTTAGCTGCAACTCAACAATGTCTCTTGAATCCACAAGCCTAATCATATATTTGACAAAAATTAAATTAAATTAAATAAAACAAACCACCAAACAAGCTGAGAAGTATTCATCTGAATATGAAACTGTGCTCACTCAACAAGCTGGGCTGCTTGAGACATGAATGCTGAAATTGAGGAAGCATCTGGGATAGTCTTCTCAGCTTTGGGAATTTCTTCATCAGTCTTTTTCTCTACAACTGGCTTAGAATTCGCCGATTTCTCAATGGCAGCAACCTTAATATTTGAAACAATCGACATTAAAAAATCCCAGCCCTAAAGAAATGTTTTTAACCATAAATCACACAAACATCTACACTCTGGATCAATTGCTTTTAATGAACAAAAAAAGAAGCTCAATTTACCTCACTGATCTGCGCACGCACCTTAAAACCACCCTGGGCGATAAGAATTAAGAAAGAAGATTTAAAAAAAAAAATCAAATCTTTACCACATTTATATTCATATCTCGAATATTCCGAAGAGAAATGGAAGCAAACCTGCAATGCGGGCCCGGATCTCGGCCCAGATCGGAAAGAAACGGAGTTCTGGGGCGGAAGAAGCTGGCGGGTCTGGGCGCCACTCAAGAAAGCGGAGGTTTTGGGAGAAGGGACGGTGAAAGAAGCCATTGAGAGAGGCAAAAAAACACCGAAAAACCCAAATCCAAGAAGTGAGGCAGGAATTGTGGAGGTGCGGAGCGGAGGGATTTGTAGAGGAGAAGCGGCGGTGAAACTGATGAGAAAATGGCAGAGTAATATAGAACGAAGCACCTAACCGAGGTTGAGGAGGCGATACTTACGAAGAAAGGGGACGATGTGTTTTAAGATTGCTGCGTCGTTAGTGTGAAAAAGTAGATGCGACACTTCGTACTGCGTAGGGCTTGCCTCTACAACTCGGATTGACAGGTACTTCCGGTTTGAAGATGGACACTCATTTACTATATTTTTTATTTTCCAAATATAGAACCAAAAATCTTATCATCAACGACTAATTTGAATTTAGTTCGAATTGCAAATGTATGACGACGTGATTAGTAATGGAGGCTTCATTAATGAGTATACATTTAGTTGGTGGTCTCTGATTTGTTGGCCGATAAGATATTTAAAAATGACCTACTAGCTAGGTTGGTTTGGACAACATGACATTTTTTGTTCAAATATAGGTAAGTTATACTTGTGATGGTTTCCAATGATTCAATATGAACAATTGGGTTTATATAGTTAAGGGTGTGCATAATTCGCTGAAAGTCGGTAATTGACAAAATTAGCAAATTTCAATTAATCATTTCTTTAATTGCAATATTTTAGTTCAGTTAACCATTATTGATTTTTAAAAATTTTAATTATTGGTTAATTTGATTCAAAAAAATGTAAATCAACCAAAATTTAAAAATATCGTGTTTGATTAAATCAAAAATATGAAATTCGACTCAATTAACAATTAAATCATTATTTGATTACGTTATTAACTAAATGAACGGCCCTATATGTTTCCACCATGTTTTTCTATGGAAGAGGACCTGTTAGAAGTTCAATCTAGTTTTTTTTTTTTTTTTTTTTAAAGTATTTATGCTATTGTAAGAGCATATTAACGTTTACTAAATTGTATTGCCTTTTTTAAACATTTTAAATCGATTGACTTTCTTAACATTAATACTAGTTTGTAACAAGATCATTCGCATCCATGTTGCTAAGAAGTTTTTTTTTTTTTTTTTTTTAATTTCTTTCATTTTGAATTGTTAATATAATCTAGATCAATGTCTCATATCTAGGGGTGTTAGCGAACAGAGCTTTCGACAAACTACTCGTGTTCGAGCTCGGTAAGCGTTCGTTTATGTTCATTTGTTAAGGTAAACGAACAAAATTTGGAGCTCGGTTAATAAACGAACAGAGTCTGAACAATGATAAGCTCGTTTGCTAAGTGTTCGCGAACAAGCTCGTTTGTGTTCGTTTAGTAGTGTTCGTGAACAAGCTCGTTTGTGTTCGTTTAGTAATGTTCGCGAACAAGATCGTTAAGTGTTTGTTTAATAGTGTTCGTGAACATGATCACAAACATATATATATATTTTGTAGTTGTGTTGTTTCTTTGATAATTGTTCGTGAACGTAGATTATTTATTGTTCACGAACAAATTGTGCTCATGAACATGTGCAGGTGTTTGGTTATTAAGTGTTCACTAACGTGTTCATGAACGTAAATGAATATGTTTGTGAACGTGCTTGTTAATATTAATGAACACGTTCGCGAACGTTAACGAACACTAACAAACGTTTAACAAACGAACACGAACAAGATTTTCAAAAACCTTAACAAACGAACACGAACGCGAACACTCCAAAATCCTTAACAAACGAACACGAACAACCTCCGTTCGTTTATGTTCGGTTCGTTAACAACCCTACTCATATCTCACACATTTTTCACTTTGAAGACCCTTCGCACTTGAATCATCTCATATATATCGGTAACGTTATAATTAATTTGAATCATTAGTTACAACTACTTTTCACCAACAAATTAAAATTTGAAAGGAATTTAAAAATAGTTAGGGTTTAAAATCTTTGAATCTCATCTTAACCTTCTTTAGAAATTTGATTCTTAATCCATATATATAATTAAAAAAATCGGAGATTCCTAAACACACTGAAAATGACATTTGTGACATAATGTTAACGTGCAGTGGGTTTGATTGAGTTTAGAGACCTAAAGTCATTTTTATTACCGACAAGTCTATTTGTAAAGTTTTATTTCCAACACCGTAAACTTTATTAAACTAAAAAAATATGATGTGTTGTACCAGGGGGAATAAAAGAACAAAAAAAAGAAAAAAAAGAAGTGTACTGAGGAAACCATGTCGATCAAAACCGTGTTAACATCGTATGTCCCGCACGTCGTCAATAACTCAATATGGTTGACAAAAGTAAAACCGAACCCCACCATATGGCTCCCGAAATAATTTCCCGTCATGTCGATCAACGCCAAATGCCCATTTCCAGTTCCTTCCCGACGACGAAACGGTACTCTATGGGTCCCGAAATAGGACCTCACTTGCGTAAACCCAATCATTTTATTTGATTTACAAAATTAACCATACTCAGTATTTAAATGCGTGTTATGAGTGAAGCTGACATTGTATTTTTAAGATGAAGTAAATCAGTTTAGGCTATTCATAATTAATCGACTCAAACTGATAAAATCAAATCAAGCCAATTGTTCTCTAATCATCATCTTCAATTTCATATTACGGAGTATAATTGTATTAACATATGGTTGTGAACAAGGGTGGAACCATGATTTGTTGGTAGGGAGAGCAATAAGCTCGTTTGACATTCAACTACCATTTAACTATAATATCTAGACTTTTTACTGTGGTGAGAATTGATGAATCCTACTCCAATAAAGAGCAATTCATAAAAAAAGATCCAAAGCTTCAAATAATAAAAAAAGAAATGGAAAAGTACATGTAGACTTACAACTTGAAGATTGAAGAAAAACATGAGAATCTTATAATGAACTTATCAATTTAGAGTAGTTGATAAGTAGATTTTTAATACAATTAAGATCAATTTTTATTTGAGTTGGTAATATGTTAGATCATTTTCAATGAAATCATAATTAATCTCATAATAGTGAAATATTGAATACTAGAATACTCTTTTCTTATGTTGGGACCCACACGATGACACCCTGTCGCTCCATCTGCCTGCCACGTGCCGTTCTGAGAATCTCCGGACGCTGTGTCCCTCTGTAGAAGCTCATTCAATAAATAGAATCTCAAGAATCTCTGTAATTGATTGAATTTCAGCTTTCAACCAATTTTCATAGATTTTCTATTCCCATTTTAGTGTCTCAATATTCATCAAATAATATATATATATATACGGAGTATATATATTCCTCTCCCCTTTTCGCTCTTCTTTTGTTCCGATTCCGATTTCGCGCCCTCTCTCTGCTAGGGTTCGCTACCGACACACTATCTAGATCCTTCGTGAGCTGCTTTCTCGATACTCTTTCCATTGATTCATGTTTGCATTTAGCATGATCGTGGATGATCACATCAATTAATGATCTCAATCTCATTATTTATTTCTGTTTTTGCTTTTGCTTTTGCTTTTGCTTTTTGTGTGTTTTTCTTGCCTTGGAGTGATATGCTTTTGCTGCGGAATTTCCTTGTTCGTTGTGTTTTCATGATTAATAAGAATGGATTAAAATTTTGTTAGGGGGATGAGGTTATAGTTCTGGTGGAACCTGATCTCCATTCTGTCATTGGCTTAGTGAGATGATTATTGTGTGTTTTGCAGGTAATTTGGGGGTAATTGTCTCCCCCGAGTTCTCCGTCAGCTCGGAGGTTTAGGAGTAGGATGGTGTGTGTAGTAATGAGGCTGCAAAGAATTTTTCAGTTCAGTTGCTGTTGCTTTTGATTACAGAATGTGAAGAGTATAGGAGTCTAGAGAGATGGAAGATTTCCGGGAACCTGATTTTCTGTTTCCGAGTTGGATTGTTAAGAATCACTCAGAAATGGCAGAATCTCGGGTTTTCATTCTGTCTTGTGTGGTTGCGGGGTTAATAGGGATTTTGACTATTTTTTACACTGCTTTTCAATGGAGAAGGAATATAAACTTGGGTTGGATGAAAGCCATTGCTAGGTCGAAGAAACATCCGAAAGCAAGACACAAAGTTCCTGCTGCTCCACACAATTGGGATCTGGATGATGTTTCTCGAGGGAAAAGTCTAAACTGTTTCGTATGCTTAAAGTCTATTTCTCCCTCACAAACGCTTGGTCCTTTGGAGGGTGTTTTTAATAGATGCAGCGTATGTGGTGCAGCAGCTCACCTGAGTTGCTCGTCAGCTGCTCACAAGGATTGCAAGTGTGTTTCTATGGTTGGATTTAAGCATGTGGTGCATCAGTGGGCAGTTCGGTGGACAGAGGTAGCTGATCTACCAGATGAGACTTCTTTCTGCAGCTACTGTGAAGAGCCATGCAGTGGATCTTTCCTTGGTGGATCCCCTATTTGGTGCTGCTTATGGTGTCAGCGTTTGGTTCATGTTGATTGCCATAGTAGTATGTGTAATGAGATAGGCGATATTTGTGACTTGGGCCCTTTCAGAAGGCTTATTCTGTCACCACTTTATGTTAAAGAATTGCGTCGAACTTCTTCTGGTGGATTACTTAGCTCTATTACTCATGGAGCCAATGAGTTTGCATCCTCTGTTCGTGCTACTATTAGAAGCCAAAGCAAAAAATACAAACATGGACATGAGAAACACAGAAATGAGGTTTCTGCAGAAACAGGAAATGCGAATGCTGTTGATGATCCTTCTACTGAAAGCACTGCTGATAGTAGTCAAGCAGTAAATGGCTCCCATATAATGGATGAGAACTGTAACGGTGGTATACATTCAGAGAGCGTTGACAAGGAGCAGGATGGTGATGTTAAGAAGCTAGAAACCAAGGCTAGTTTAAAGAAAAGTTCCTCTATTAATCAAAAGGACGAGGCTCAATCTATAGGGATGAGACAGAAATATGAGGTGACTGAATTGCCTTCTGATGTTAGACCTCTGCTAGTTTTCATTAACAAGAAAAGTGGAGCTCAACGAGGAAGTTCACTTAGGCGACGATTAAACATCCTTCTAAATCCCGTGCAGGTCAGATCAGATCATTTCCTTTATATATGCTGCAGATAATGCAATAGATACGCTCACCAACAGAGGTGTCAATGACATACAAATAGAATTTATTCAATAATATACTGCTGTGACTATACGTCTATACTGCACTTTTATTCTAGTTGATATAAAAAATACCTTCTCACTTTTGGATTTTCCATTGCAGCACATGAATTTGTCTTAAAATTTCTTCTTTGTGAATGATCATTTTGGTGTCCTATGTGAACCATCCATTTTTAATTATCATGAAACATTAATTTATGTGTAGATTGAGTTTCTATCTTTGAGCTGCTTAAGAACTTATCTACCAGTTAATCTGACATTGCCAAACATATTGCACAACTGCTCCTTGTTAGGTATTTGAGTTGAGTTCAGCACAGGGACCCGAAGCTGGCCTCTTTTTGTTCAGAAAGGTACCCCACTTCAGAATACTAGTATGTGGAGGTGATGGTACAGTGGGCTGGGTTTTAAATGCCATAGACAAGCAAAACTTTGTTTCACCCCCACCAGTGGCCATACTTCCTGCTGGGACAGGAAATGATTTGGCTCGAGTTCTTTCTTGGGGTCGTGGTTTGGGCTCAGTTGAGAGAGAAGGAGGCCTTTGCACACTTCTTAATGACATAGAACAAGCTGCAGTCACTGTCCTTGATCGATGGAAAGTCTCTGTTTCATATCAACAAGGAAAGCAGCTTGAACCACCTAAATTCATGAACAATTACCTTGGTATGTTGACTGATTATCTTGACCATGGAAACATGTACGGAGTATAAAATAAGTAGATGCTTTAAGTACATCAATAGCTACAGTTATAAAATGATATAGCGCTTTTATTTGACTAGATAACTAATCTGTGGTAAAGATTATTTTAGGTGACTGGATTCTGTATATAGTAATTAGTGATTAATGATTATTACTTGTGTTCCCATTACTCTTTGACTTCTCAATTACTTTAACAGTTCTCTACTTGAGACAGAACAAATTCCATGTTTATTGCCACTACTCAATATTTTTATGAAATAGAATAATACTGGGAGATGTGTTATAATGTGTGATGATATAAAGGACAAGCGTTCACGTGCACAAACTCAAAAGTTAGGACACATTTGAGATTGTCATATATGGAAAGACACGATCTTAATGTGCTTCTGTTTGACAACCAGAATATAATATTCAAAATTGTCTCATAATAGACCTAAAAGGACCTTTGTTGAATTTGGGAAAGTGAGCTATGCCAAAAAGGAAAAAAGAGGCGGTATAGGAGGTAATGACTAACTTCAATGTTTAAGAAGCATCTGTATTTGCAATATTATTATTATTTGAAAGATGTATTTGCAGTATTATTTAAGTGACCTATTTTTGTCCCTATATTCTTGAGCTCTCTCATTTGATTCTAATTCATAACTTAATATTTTTGGCATTTGGGAATTTTTTGTTGAATTGTATGTTTGCAGCTTGTGTGCTATGTGCATAATAATACAGCTAAGATCTTTGTCTCTGAAGTCTGGGCTATTGCTATGCAGGGGTTGGATGTGATGCGAAAGTTGCATTGGAAATACATAATCTGAGGGAGGAGAACCCAGAAAAGTTCTACAATCAGGTAATTTAATCATTACTTTTCCATTGGAGTGCTTTGGGGTGTGTGTGTGGACCAGGAGGGGAGGTTTTTGGAACTTTTTAGCATATTATCACATTATTATTATTATTATTATTATTATTATTATTATTCTGAATGTAATGCCTAATTTTTAGGATTCAATTCAAGCTTAAAGGATATAGCCTAAAAGCATAAACCTTTTGTGTAAAACTATGCATGAGAAGAGAGAATTTATGTGTTTGAATGAGTATCCATAATCAATCATTATAGATCCTGAGGGTATTCCGTAAAATAATGTGATACAATACTTACCAAAAAGGTAATTTGACACAATAGATTTATATTATTGTTTCTAATGTATTCTTTCTAAGTTGTTAATATTAATTTTGGGCATTTATAGGTAAGTTGGCTGCCTAATGGCTACTGCTTTAAGTCAGCAACATCGGATCCTTATAACATGTCTCCTCTTTCATGTTGTTGTAGTTATTAATTCATGTGCACATTTGTTGGGATCATGTAAATATATAGTTAATACTTATTTCCTTAGGCACACTTTATGGTCTGAAACTTTAATTAATACTATTGCAGTTCATGAACAAAGTTCTTTATGCTAGAGAAGGTGCCAGAAGTATCATGGATAGGACTTTTGCAGATTTTCCTTGGCAAGTCCGAGTGGAAGTGGATGGTGTTGAAATTGAGGTTCCTGAGGTTTGTATAGAACTATGGAAGATGCATCATGCATGTAAAGTTGCTTATGACTAGAGTTACCTGATTTGGTGTTTCTCTACTAATGATAGGCTTAATTAGTTATCAACATTCTTTTTCCAGAGTGTGTATAATTCTTGATCTAATGTTTCCCTTTAATAATTTGAATTCTGTCGTGACATATCTATTGTTATCAGGATGCAGAGGGTGTTCTTGTAGCTAATATTGGCAGTTATATGGGAGGTGTGGACCTGTGGCAGAATGAGGATGAAAGCTACGATAATTTGGATCCTCAATCCATGCATGATAAGATACTAGAAGTTGTCAGCATTTCAGGGACATGGCATCTTGGGAAGCTTCAGGTATTTTTTGGTGTTAGTTCCATGTTTATGAAGTGTGGAGTAATATATTACTGTAGTGATTATTAAATCGGTTATCAATAGCTTTTTGAGCTGAAATGTTGATGACCTTTTATATTTGTTTCACTATAAAGGTAGGGCTATCTAAAGCTAGGAGGCTTGCTCAGGGTCAATCCATCAAAATCCAACTTTTTGCTGCCTTTCCTGTCCAAATAGATGGAGAGCCTTGGTATCAACCACCCTGCACATTGACCATAACACACCATGGACAGGTATCTCACTAGTCACTATTCCCTTCTCCGTCTGCCCACTCTATAATATGACTTGATATTTATTGCTTAATAAAGCATGGTGTAGGCTGCCTCTATTTCCCTGCTGTTCAGATCATGCTTAATTTGAACCAAGCATAATATTAATTTTCTCAATTGCTCTACAGGCCTTCATGCTAAAGAGAGCAGCAGAGGAGCCACTTGGTCACGCTGCTGCCATAATTGCTGATGTACTCGAGAGTGCTGAATCTAGTCAAGTGATTAATGCATCACAGAAGAGAGCACTTCTTCAAGAAATGGCACTTCGACTGTCCTAGATGTTTTCTTATACCACACTTATACTTTTGGGTTTAGATCTTGTGTTAGTTACTGTTGAGTTATAGCTTGCCCAGAAATTTCTTGTGTGCTTTTGTGTCATAATTTGTGTGCACAAAAAATATGTGGGAGAACTTGTCTGTACATGAACTGGACAAGGTTGGTGTGTAAAGGAAAATTTTGTTGCGGTACTACTAAAATGTAAATTTTGTCCCAAAAATCTTATGAAATTGAGTTGAGGTTCTATTAACTTGCACAGTACAATTTGAGGAAGTTTGTCCATCTCTATTTGGACCTTCAAGAATACAAATATATTTTTGTGGTGCTATTCTTATTGCTCTCTGTTACTTCATATAACTGACAGGTCTTTCCACAGCTTGGAAATCTTCACTTGCTCTTCACCATGCTCTTTCTGAACCTGCTCCACAAGCTCCTGATTAGGCATGCTCTCACTTTCTCATTCTTATTACTTGCTTCAATACTAAATTTTGTGTTAGAGATTCCCTTCGGAGCTTTCGCGAAATCTTTATGGATACAGAATAAAGCTTGATATGCAGGGTTTCTGACAGTAGGAGATGGCGAGCCATTAATAGCGCGATTGAGTTGTTTGGTTATGGCTTGGAGTTCATAAGAGTCGTAGAGGCTGCTGCGATGCCGGGGGCTATGTTTCAGGGTCGGGCTGAGAATACTCGCCGGAGCAGTGGCAGTAGTCGCCATTCTTGCCAATGTTTGTTTGAACAAAATAGGAATATGAAGTGAGCGCTTAGGATGAGATGTAACGTTTTTTCCAAAGTTGATTCGCATTGCCAATGCCGTTAACGGGGGAATAAACTAATATGGCTACAACGTGGGACTAACTAATTTGGTTTCAGGATTTTTAGATGTACCATAACATTGATAAATGGCTTTAAAATTATATTTTATTCTTATAAGGCATTACATTATTTGAAATAGTAAGAATGATGGGATTATAAGACAACACAATTAATAACTCAAATAATAAACTCATAAAACTAGGTGTACTTAGTTGTTGAATTTACTAGCAGTGGTCGAGATAATACTCATAATAGACTTGTGGTTGCATCCACTCACCTTGAATTGGATTGAGCAGATTCACCTATGCCTAACTAGTTGGTGAGATAGCTCACCATAAGGACTGTCATTGCGCTATTGATCTGCCGACTACTCATCTCCATCACTAAAGTGTACCATGTCAACTTGTCAAGCTCACTTTGTTACAAGTGATCATAACATTGACGCAAAGTTACCGCAAAAGTCTAGCATGTCAAACCCACTTCCTATAAATAGCATTAAATGACAAGGTTTCCAGAACTACAAGTATGTGATTTATCGTGAAAGACTCATAAGTGAGATTTGTAACAGTTAAAGAGAGAGATGGAGTGGTTTATACCAACCAAAGCAGACTGGAACAGTTTTTGTTAGAGAAGCACTGAAGTGACTGAAGAAATTGGGGATAGACTCTATCCAAGTCGAATCGAATGCTTGGTTGGTTATTCAAGAACTCAAAAAATTTAATTGTGACTCCTCTTTTGATTTAGTCCTTGAGGACACTAGGAAATTAGCTATGAACTTCTGTATTAATTTTATATTTGTTAAACGATCTGCGAACTTGGTGGTCCACTTAATTGCTCGGAAAATCCTGTTCTCTTCTAATTATCAGGAGTGGATTTCCTCTAAAAACAAAAACTCTAAATCCTTTCCTACTATATATTTTAAAGTTTAATCGAATGGAAATCAACGCAAATCTCAATTATGGACCATCCTAAATTTCCTAATCCAAAAATTCTGATTTGACCCACAAATTTACTGCTCCGTATTATAATTTTGGATATATGTGGGTCAACCCGATTTTCACAAATCACAATAGGCTGAAAAGGGCAGTTGGTGTAATTACCTGTAACTAAGGATCCATTTTCGACCAAAATCCCTTTCACGTTAATATTTTAGAACGCGCCGATTTCACATATCGGCTAACCCTAGCTTTACCCTTTTTCTTCGTCAACATCCCAAATTTCCCCCCTTTTTTAACCCGTTTTTTCTCTTTCGATTCGAGATTGATTTCTTCTATCCATCATCGAATTACCATTCCATTTTTTCAATTCTCTTTATTCTCTTTCGATCTATATCTTTCTCGCCTCTGGTCGTTGAGATCTTCGATTTTGAGGTTAGGGTTTCAAATATCATCTTTTTCAACCAGATCTGTTTAATTCGGTGCTCGTTTTTGTATATACCATAAATTTACTGCCTGGGAAGCTGGGGATCTTTCTTTTTTGTTGTTTTTAAGAAGACAAGATTCGATTTTTTTTTCCGGTAAAATTTCTTTTGGGAATTTGGGGATTTTCGTTTCAATCGCTGTATTTTACCAGGAATTCGTCAGATCTATAAAATTAAGTTCGATTGCGTTTTAAAGTTTGTGTTTTTTGATTTTAATTTGTGATTTTCAATTTGGGGATCTAGGGTTAGGTTTTTTTTGTTAATCTATTTTTCCAAGAAAAAAAATTTAGTTTTAATTAATTTTCTTAGGTTAATCCATTGAGATTAGCTCTGATTGAAAGATCTGCTCTTCAATTTGAAGAAGACGCCTCCAATTTGAGGTATCCGATTTTTATTTTATTTTTATTTTTTGATTTCTGATCATTTGGCGTATTAAACTGAATCTTTAATCATCTTCTCTTCCTATTGTTTTTGTAAATTTGGGAAGCATATAGTTCGTTATTCACATATTTCTGAGATAAAGCTAATTACAGTGGCTCATCTGTAAGTAAACTTTCAGTCAAAAAATAAAACTGTTTTATGGACCATTTTTAATTGAAATACTTCACTCTGTTTCAGTTTTCTGGACCCACCTGTCTTCAATCAAGTATTAGTTTGTCTTTTCTGAAGATGAAAAGTAAATGTACTCAAGACATTTATCCCAATGCTTAAAAACTCTAGTCTAGTATGTACTCTAATAAATTTGGAGCATATGCTAACTTCAAATATTCTTTTCCCTTATCTTTTGAGCTTAGTTGGAATCTATCAGAACTAAGAACAAGCCTAGCTACTAATGTACAATTGAGCTTCGTTATGGAATTCTCTGTTGGTAGCATGCACTGTGTAGTCTTAGGCTCTTAGCATAAAGTCAATGAAAGATGTGATGGGAGGTGAATGTCAGCATTGTACTACCATTAGCATATTGATCCTATGAACCACACAACTACTTTGTTCTTAGTCTTTTAGCATTTGAAAGACAGTGAGTTATGTTGCAAGGTTTTTTTATTTTCTTGCACATATGTAAATATTTAAATTAGCCTTTCTGATCCTGTTATTTCAATGTCAAGTTTGAATGTGGTTTTTATTTCTTGCACATATGTAAATATTAAAAACTTGTGCCCTTTAAGCTCCCTGCACTTTGTTCTGTTGCTTAAACCCCTGTTTAAATTTCCCTTTGCAGATAATCATGGTGCAAAAACGGCCATTTGACCAGGAGTTGCAGGAGCTTTCATCCAAGCAACCTAGGCATGTAGAGCCTAGTGATCAGCTAGATTCTTTGGGGGTTTCTCAGGAACCAATAGCTTTGAAGTCTCACTCATCAGGTGAATGAAGGATTCTTTAACTTCTATAAGAAATTCAATCTAATGTTTTGTTGATTGAATAGGTCTAAGCTACTATTCTCTAATGTTCTTTACTTGCTAGAAATGTTGTTAACATGAACAGTTTCTTATTGTATTCTTGTATGATATATACTAAATATGGGTGCTAATATTTGGTAGGTGAAGGTGAGGACACTCCACTGAAAAGCCAATTCACACGTGAGGAGAAATTTGATAGTGCATGTGCTGCTGATGTTCGTAGCTCTGAGAGAGACATAGAGCCAGGCATTCCTGGTTCTGCTTCGAATTCGTCCTGGGCCACTAGCAGCACCAGTGAAGAAGATGTTAAGTCAGAGGGTCCTTATCACATTTTAGTGTCGCCTGAGCATTACAATCTTGACCTTCCATCATTTAGGAATGTTTCTCGCTCAAAACTGATATATTCTTCTCTTATGAGAAGTCCTCCTCGAAAGTTGGTTCCTATTGGTCCTGATTACCAGGCAGATTTACCAGATTTTGTTGGACATGAGAAGAAGAAAACCTGTTATTCAGAGGAAACATGTAAAGCAGATATTACTTCCCAAGCTTTGGAGTCGGATAGCAATGGCCATCTTAATGATGATGATAGACTTGCTGGGACCTCTATCATTCCCATGCCCAAACTGGAATCTGCTGGATACAATGATGAGAGTGTTGGATCTGGGAGTGGAAGTGGTGATTGTCTTTGTGAAGATGCAGGTTCCATTAGATGCACTCGGCAACATGTTTTTGAAGCAAGAGAAAAACTTAAAACAGTACTTGGGGAGGAGACCTTTGTCAAGCTGGGTTTTTATGATATTGGTGAGGTAGTGGCATTAAGGTGGAGTGAAGAAGAACAGGAATTGTTCCATGACATTGTCTTTTCAAACCCCGCATCAGTGGGTAAGAACTTCTGGAACCATCTCAGCGTTGAGTTTCCTTCTCGGACTATGAAGCAAATAGTGAGTTACTACTTCAATGTCTTCATGTTGAGAAGGCGAGCCGAGCAGAATAGGTTTGACCCCTTGAATGTTGATAGTGACAATGATGAATGGCAAGCACCCGAGGAGTCTTCCGGTGATGAAGCTAAAATGACTGACGAAGATGAAGACTCGGTTGTTGAATCACCTGTTTATCTTGATGATTATGGCCGCAATGAGATCTACAGGTATGATGACATCGGGCTCCCTGTCTGGGAAGAATACAAGGATATTAGCAATGAGACAAATAAGGTTGTCAATTATGAATCAGTAGGATGCGCTGATAAGGCATTTGAGAAGTGCAGTTCTGAACCAACAGCAAGGAACGAGGACAGAGATTTTCCAAATGGTTTTGGTGATGAAAATGGCAATTGTACTACTGTTACTCCAAAAGCACCACATGTGAAGTCTGATATTGGTAAAGATTGGTCACGAAGCTTTGTGGGTATGGGCAGTGACAGTGGTCATGATTTTGTGTTGGAGCCCTGTAGTGGCAAGGAATGGGATGTCGGGTTCTTTAGCTGCCCTAAAAGCAAAGTTGACTTGTTGCCCACTTGCACTATGATTGAAGAAGTATTCGGGGACAAGGACTGGAATTACTCGAGTAGAGGAGATGGCCATGGGTCAAGCTAGTTTTTCAATCTTGATTCCTGCAAAGCGAATCGACCTGGAGATTACGTTTTTTGTCTAGGTTAGTTTCCAATTTTTGCCACATCCAAAGTGGTGAAATATGGATTTTGTTTATCCTGGATGTAAGATATGATGTTCTCCAAGATGGGCAATGACATTTTTCAAGTTGTATACTAGCCATCTGTTTTGCTCCTCCTTAAACACCAGGTTGTCTGTTTGCTGTAGGGAGTTGAAGGTGGTAGGATCCCCTCCTAGGTTTTTATATATGTATGTATATACATAAAAGCAATGTGACTCAATTGAGCATTATCGCCAGAAAACATGAAAAAAAGAAAACGAAAAGTTCAAAGAATTTTCAATCTATGTTCTTTTTGTTTCTTCTGTATACTCATCAATTTCTGGTCTCTTTTGCCTAATCTTTAACTTTATGTAACTATGCAATTGATATTTTCAATAAGAATTGAATAAAAAAATGTATGATCTTCCCCCCATCACAAGAATACCCTCACTATCATCTTTGATGAACTAACACATAACATATATTAATATATTATTTCTTTCTAACCAATTCAAACCAACTTGTGCACCAATTTACTAGCCACCACCATCCACATGCCACATACTAAGCATGGGGATCTTTTTGGCTAACTAAAAGGCAAGAGTTTCCATGTGTATGTATAGGAGAGCTCTAGTACATCTTTTAGCTCTCTATGAAGGAAATGATACCCCGGTTGAATAGGGTTTGATTCGAATAAACCCATCCTCAAGATACGGATACATTTTTAAAACTGTTTCTCAATGAGGTCTAAATACATTTTTAATAGAGTTGCTTCTGTGAGTGAGATCCAATCTATTTTCAACATGAATTTTTTTTAGGGTACTAAATTAATAAACTGATCCATCCAATACCCAAAAGACATGGTGAGGAAGGTCCCACACCCATCTGGAATTTTCTTTTTAAAATTTTTTTATAATGATTTTCTTTAGGTATTTTTGGTGACCTTGATTTCATTGACTCTTTTTGAGTATTCCCTAAGCATGGCCGGTGAACACATGCAGCATTATAACTGTATATAAAGTAACACTGCAGCAGGCAGACTTCATGATCAGTCTTTGCATAAAAACAGGGTGGATCTTTTCTACTTTCTTCCCATATATTATGCTAATCAAAAGGGCACATCTACTACTTGGATATGAGGTTGCTTCAGATTTGGTCTTTCCTCCCACAAAAACATCTACACTCTACTACTTTAGAAACTAGACACGATGGGTCGTATGCGAAAAATTACTCAATCTGATCTGTTTAATTAAAAGGGATGACCAAGTGAGCGGAACATGATTCTTCTATCTCGATGGTCACGAGTTTGATTCTTGACAGCACCCTTTCAGTGAAGCACGTTGCACAATGCCTTTTAATGCGACTAAACACGATGTGTATGCGAAAAATTATTTAATCTGTCCAAAAAAGATGACCAAGTGAATAGAACATGATTCTTCTATCTCGATGGTCACGAGTTTGATTCTTGACAGCACCCTTTCGGTGAAACACGTTGCACAATGTCTGTTTAATGTTATTTACTTTTTCGGTGTGGTTTGTGGGGTGCTATAGAGGAGTGAGGATGGAGTCTTCTAATGTAATCTAAATTAATATGGATTCCAGCATGAATAAGGAGCTCCTAACCACCCAGACAAAATAGTAATCACATTGATTACAAATTTGAGGTTCTAATTATAAATAATAAATGAATCTTTACTTATGTTCTAATTCTGCAATCATATATGTTTGCTGTTAGATAGATGCAGCACAAAGTGGTCTAATTATGAGTCACTCAAACTATACAAATTTAGATCATGGGAGTGTGGATGAGATAGCGTGATTTTTTTTCAACTTAATTCAAGATTTTGGATTTAAATTTAACCCTAAAAATGCATCTATCTTAAAACTCATGAGAGAATGTTTTGTCACTAAGATTGGGTTATAGTGTACTACTTTAGCTGAGAAAATCTGTGGTTGAGCAAAAAAAGTATACAAATTTACTCATTCAATAATATTTTTTTTCGTCATGTAGATTTATAATAAAGAGAGAATGGGTTTGTACTGTGATAACAAAAGAGAGAATCATCTTTTATGTGACACAAAAAAAGGACAAAATAAAGAAGCAAGAAAAATGCTATACTTCACCTGGTAATGGACTTAAATAAAGATAGAATAATACTACTCCGTATAGTATCATTATATAAGAGCGATATTTACTTAATGTACACCGTTAGATAATGACTGCGGATTTCTTTTATCACTCAATCACAAGATTTTGGACAGATAAATAACATTGAAAATGAATGCATCATGAGTAGGAATTTTCTTTTATCACTCAATCACAAGATTTTGGACAGATAAATAACATTGAAAATGAATGCACCATGAGTTGGAATTTTGATTGTTGCAGTTTATAACTCAATCAACTAGTTAATCAATATAAAAATAGTTAATAGCTGTGTATTACCAATGTACAAGCGCTTTTAAAATTTTACATTATTATTGAGACATATATTGTAATTTACATATTTTTCACTAAAACTTTAAGATAGGCGAGTGCCCTTCAATTCAGAATTAGGGTGTATTAGAAAATGCTAAACTTTTTGGTCAAATTATTCTAAATGCACGATCAATCATGGGATATGAACTTGATACCAATTGTTTTGTATGACACCTTAGCTTAAAAGAGTGGTTGACCAACTCTCTCACCAAAACACCAACAATTTATCCTCAAACTTTTAGCTTTTGGAATTAATTTAAATGCTAAACTAGTTTAGCTACACTAATCAATATGGTGTGAATTAATTTATTTTTGGTATCATTTTGGGTGACGAGAGAAGCGTACGTAGCCATTAGCCACTACCCAATCGTGTGTACTGGATAATAGCTTGCAAACCACACATAATAGGTAAACTGTACTAGAATAATGCTAAGACTTTATGCAGCGGGCTTAATCGAGAGAATGTTGGTAAGAATTAAACTTGTGACATTTTGGCCAAAATCATTGTCAAGTTTAAAATTCTAAATTTTTATTTGAACTTTGGTCTCACTCTCAGTCGAGTTAACCCACATTATTTTTTCACGAATCATATATATGCAAGAGTGTGAATGTGACATTGACTAGAAAACCATACAATGCAACAACACTTAGTGGAATAATAGCACCATACAAAGTTGGACTTGATAATGCATATGATTTACTGCTTCTTTTTTGATGCATTGGATATACACATTAATCATTATTGGAGTTTGGGTACGTTGAATGTGCGACGGATTAACGTTGTTAACACATCACGTTAGTATAATTAACTTTAAATAAACATCTGTTTAGTGTCTTGTCGCACAGTTTCATCAAAAACATCTTCTTTTTGAAATCTTTATTAATTAATTTATTAGTTAACAATTAGCACTTTCTTAATGACTAAATTAAACTAAATCATGCACAAAGGTAGAGTCATTTTCAGTGACAGTAAAATTGACTAAGTTCCTAGTTATAGGCCAGGCTTGTTCTTTTTTTTTTTTTTTTTTTTTTTTTTTTTTTTTTTTTTTTTTTT